>NC_056626.2:341376682-341677238 GCF_002870075.4 Lactuca sativa
AGGAAGCAGAAGAGTGGTGTGAACCATATTGGTTATTGGTATTTTAGATCCGTTGCCAACTAATACAGATGATGAAGAAATACTATTTTTATCTGAAACAGACTTAAGGATACCTGCATTTGAGTGAAGATAGGAAGTAACCCTGGTGTCCATGTACTAATCTGTGTGACCCGGATCATTTAACGACATTGTGTTGAACATTTAAGGGAGTGTAGTGGGCTCGTGATTTTGTTGTTGGACCTAGTATGCTTGCTGAGAAGAATATGGGCTGCTGTTGTGGGGCAGAGGAGAAGTAAAAAAACTGGTGTTGCTGTTGGGCCAAATTGTGTTGAGTTTGCTGTTGTTTGGGCCCAGTTACATTTGGAGTTGGAAGCAAGCCATGCTGGGAAGGCCCATTAGTGGGATGAGGCACTTGAAACCAGCCGCAGGCCCAGGTACGCCCTTCTCCTTGTCGTTGCAGTCCGCTACCAGGTAAGAATCCACCGCCAAGAGAAAAATTGCCGCCATAATTATTATGGAACCGGCCACCGAAGCGACCTCCTCCCTGGACACCACGACGATTGCTACGACCACCGCGATAACTTCCTCTTCCACTTCCATGGCTATTATTATTTGGTAGATGACTGAACAGGAAGAGCATTCGGTGAGGAGGTATGATCAGTATGCGTGATTGACGAGTCACGTTGTTCATCATGAAGCATTTGCTGCTCCTCATAGATAAGAATGGATCGAGCATCCCAAAACGAGATAGGAGGCTCACGATGACGGATATTAATGGCAATGTATCGAAACTTTTGAGACAAACCATTTATCATATATGCAACAAGGTTAGCTTCTGAGACCTTAGCATTTATATGCTCCAAATGATCAACAATGGATTTTATTTTGTTGCAGTACTCTGAATAGATGAGTTACCAAGGGAGATGTTCCGAAGATCTCTATGAAGCTGAATAATTTTGGAGGCTTTATTATCACGAAAAACCTTCTCCAGATTTTCCCATACTTCAAAGACAGTGGCTTGCTTCTTGAAAATCATGTTAAGAAGAAGAATAGAGAGAGTACCGTATAACCAGGATTTTACAATTGAGTCCGTGCACAACCATCTAGTTAAAGCTTCAGCAGACTCGGCAGTAGCCTTATCTTTCTCTTTGTCTGCAGAGGGAGATTGAGGTTGAGGCTTGAGATGATCGTCAACTCCATAACCGATGCAATGAATTTCAAAAAGCTCTCTCCATATATCATAATTCATCTGGTCTAGATCCAAGACGAACGGAACAACATGTTTTATGTTAATGGTGGAGGAGGGCTTTTCAGACAAAGTGCCTGACATGGTGAAGAAGATGAGAGGGAAGAGAAAAAGGACGGAGCCGTCGACTAGGGTTTAGAACGATCCAAGAAAATAGGGTGCTCTGATACCATGAAATCGTCTATATTTCCCATAAAACATTATATTGCATACCCTCAATATATATATATATATATATATATATATATATATATATATATATATATATATATATATATACAATACATCATAAAAGGGCCAACTACATGGGCCACACAATAAACAAATACACATACATACTATATATCATACGCTAACACCTTTCATCACTAAACTCACCAAAAATTTTCTAAAATTCCCACAAAATGTATAAACCACTAGGAGTTCCTTGGAACCCTATTATTAAAGCGTTAGTACCGAAGTACTAACCATGGACCTATTACTAGACTTGCTAATGATGTTGGTCCAATATGATTCCTGGAGGTTCTTGACCAACATTTATCGACACAATATGCTTCTCCTTGGTTATGGCATGGGAAATGAAAAAAATTATCATAGGATAGTGCATTGAAGTCGTAGCTTCAGGACCTGATGTATGGAATGAAGTATATACAATCTCTAATATTTCAAAAGACTCATGTAAGTGTATCTAGTGGAGATTTTGGTGATTGTTTTCAATACCTGTATGGCTATATCCTTTTGAGGCCTTCTTGATACTTTCCACATATTACAAAGTTGGCGTTGGATTAAAAATAGATATATGATCATCTAGTTCTTCTAAAGTTATTGGATACCAATTATGGTCCAATTCCTTTTAGAATGTTGCACTTGTAGTTCCGTATGGATAGATTCAAAGAGGTGCTTAAATCTACGTGGAATCAACACACAACCACTACAATATTATTCCCACTGATCAAAAAACAATAAACTCTTATAAATCAACCAAGTTACCAAAAATGATCAGTTAAAATTTGTTAACCATTTTTTTTCCGTAGATATGATAATAAACTTGTAGGAATCATCTATAACACGGGTAATCTTGACAGTAGGAAATGATAACAAACTTTTAGGTAGGAACCATCACCAATCAGGGGCGGACGCAGGATTTCACAATAGGATTGCACGGGAAAGTTAGGGGTTGCACGATAATAGAAAAAATAACAATTTTAAAAATTTTCGAAAAATTTTCCACTGCGGCCGGAAAAGTGAGGGGTTGCCGATGCCACCGGTGACCCCCCTAAATCCACTCCTGTCACCAATGTTCTAATAGTTTTAAGAATAACGAGAAAATGAATAGGAGGCAATTTAGATAAATTAAACATCATGAAAATTACAAACCAATTTTCTAGCACTTAATTGAGAATTTTCCAATCCCTCAATTAATCACTAATCATTTTATGGACTAAACGAGGATTCACGTCGAAACACACACAGAAATGCACCGTATTTAACGTGGTTCGGTTAAGGTGGCCTACGTTTACACATAAGAAGGGAGTATTCTTATTCACAAGATCAAAGAGAGTTACAAGTACAATCTAACAATTAAATACTTTAAGACCATCAAAGTACCTATGTAGTAGCCCCTATTTATAGATTGAGGATCGTACAAAAAACCATAATTTGACAGGCCCATTAACTCATAGGCCTAGTTGGATGTCATCCAATCACCATACTCCATTCAACTACTTTTAGAATATTCAACATTTGACATCGGAGATTAACTTTGGACCACAGAGAGCAGCTTTAGACCAAATCAGTGCTTTCTAAAGGTTCAGTGCATCCGGGAGTGTATTTACCACTTTTAGAGCACATCCTCTAGCCTCGGTGCATTAATGTATCATATTATATCTATTGGGCACATTATCATTGAGCACATTCTTGGACCTCCTTGAACACCCTAGCCCATTCTCATACCCAAAAGGAGTGCATCTTCCATGAAAATGAATAGAGAGTGTATTTGGCATGCTTCTAATACATTTACCAAGGCTTCAACGTAGTTGGAATTTTCCAAATACTCCATTAGAAAGCTTTGTTAGAAAGCTCAGTTAAAATGCGCTATCATAATTGATAAACGCTCAAGTCACATTTAACAATCTCTACCTTGATTTGAGTATACTTCATGTTATAGAAACCAATAACTTCCTATATCTCTTTCTTATGAGTTTTTTTTTCCTAAATGGACTTAACTCTTCCAAACATCAACCAAGTCTAAGAAAATATTGATATTCTCTATGGGAAATAACTTTTTCTACATGTCTATTTGATTCTCCTTGGTATCTATTTTCAATGTAGATAATTCTTCAACTTCCAAAATGTCACGAATGAAGTTCAACATAGCATCAATGTGCTTCGTCTTCTCATTATAAACAAGATTTTTTACAAGACTCAAGGAACTCTAGCTGTCACAGTATAAGACAGACTTCTCCTATCAACCAAGTCTAAGCAAATATTGATATTCTCTATGGGAAATAACTTTTTCTACATGTCTATTTGATTCTCCTTGGTATCTATCTTCAATGTAGATAATTCTTCAACTTCCAAAATGTCACGAATGAAGTTCAACATAGCATCAATGTGCTTCGTCTTCTCGTTATAAACAAGATTTTTTACAAGACTCAAGGAACTCTAGCTGTCACAGTATAAGACAGACTTCTCCACCTTCAAACCAAGACTCAAAATGAGACTATGTAACCATATCTATTCGTTATTCCTCGTAGAAAAGGCTTTGTCTAAGACATGTATTGTGATTCTGTTGTAGACAAGGCAACAATATCTTATAATATTGACATCCAAATTATCGCACATTAATATAGTGAACATATAACCATTCAATGATATCCTTTTCACCAAATTTCTACCATGGTCTGAGTCTACATATATAACCAAGTAAATTTGGGTGTTAGCACCATATACTAGACAAACATCAAACGTTCCATTCAATATCTCAAGTGCCAACTGACTGCTTCCCAATGTGGTTTTCTTGGATTACTCATAAAATTGATTACTATACTAGTTATATGAGCCAAGTCATGTATGGCACAGACTATTGTATACGTGAGACTTCCAACAACACTCGAATATAGAACTTTACTCATGTACTTCCTTTCCTCATCAATAGTTGGTATAGTACTTCGATCAAGTTTAAATATGTTGTCAAAGGAGTTCCAACTAAGTTAGATTGATCATACAAAAATCATTGCATATCTTTCTCAATGTACTTTTCTTGAGTAATACATAATCTTCATTATACTTTATCCCTATGAATCTCCATCATCAATATCTTATTTGTAGCACCTAAATCCCTCATCTATAATTCATTCTTTAGAATCACCTCCAAGTCATTAATTCCAACCATTCTCTTGGTTGCGACGAGCTTATTATCCAGGTATAACTATATATATATATATATATATATATATATATATATATATATATATATATATATATTAGGGATAGTTCAAATAAAAACAGTAAATAGTGTGAGAACGTAAAAGCATTATTTTTATGTTATTATTTTGCAATGAATTTTGTATCTGATGAGTAATTCACGCTAATAGATCGACAAATTCCAAACATATAAACAATATTGATGAAGTAAAGAACACGTGAATGGATCAAACAATGTTGAATGATTAATATTTAACACCTCAGAAGAGCTCGATGAAGAACTTTGACTGTAGAGGTGTGTTAGGGTTACAATGCAGCAAAAGCTATTAATGAGAAGCGAAACATCGAATTCTATACATGCATGCACTATATATATATATATATATATATATATATATATATATATATATATATATATATATATATATATATGCTAACCCTAATAATAAACCACAGTTGGACATGCCCAAACCGGGTATTCAAAATAAATAATAGCATAAGGCCGAATGACGCAACATTCTTAAACCCAACAGTATCTGCAACTTTATGTCATTATTCAACAATGAATAAATGAATAATCACATGTTAAAACTAAAATTAGAATTTATTAAAAAAACCATATACATAAATTTATAATAGAATAATAACATTCTCACACTATTTATTGTTTTTATTTGAACTTACTTCATATATATATATATATATATATATATATATATATATATATATATATATATATATATATATATATATATATATATATATGTAGGGGAGTAGTAGACTATTCCTTAGAGTAAATACAAATATCAATCTAGTTCCAAATGTAGTCATGCAAAATCATAAGCGAATCAAACCACCTATATCATTGACTTGGAGACTACTTTCAAACCATACCGAGAATTTTTCATTAAACAGATATGATGCTTCTCATAATTAATTAACCCTCCTAGTTGGGACATATAAATCTTCTTATATAAATTATAACGAAGAAATGCAGTTTTCACATCAAGATATTCAAGCTCCAGATAAAATGCAATCACCATGGAAAAAAGAACATGAACTGTCTTGTGCTTCATGGCCGGTGAGAACACCTCGTGATAGTCGATTCCTTCTTTCTAAGAGAACCCTATTGCCACCAACCTTGCTTTGAACCTAGATGGTTCAACCCCCACAATTCCTTCCATTTTCTCAAAGAATCATTTCCATCCTATTGGTTTCACTCCTTTTGGTAATGGAACAACATTCTATGTTTCATTATTTTCCAATGATTTCATTTCTTTATTCATCGTCATTAAGTAGTTAGTTGCTTTGTTACTTGCTACAACCTCTTTGTAAGATTGAGAACTGTTAATGTCAATGTCTTGTCCAATTGTTAGAACATATGCAACACAACTGATGTCATATAATTTAACACATCCAACATATCTATAAAAAATGATCCTCTCCAACCTTCTTCTTGTTATATTATCTGACTCATCTTCCTTCTCGACATCTGCATCACTAGACTCTTTCTCTATAGTTTTCTTGGGTTTCATATTTTCTAGGTTCTTCGTAGTCGGTTTGTTATGCATCATTTATCTTAAATTTATGTAGAGTTCTTGTTAAAAACACCACCTTCTCTCTAGCACCCCTGATATTTATTCTGTACAGGATTTGTTCTTAATCCTCTCTTGTTACCCCTTACAGATGATGGGTTATGAGCACTACATCAATCCTATGGTGTACATGTTGGGTTTTGAGCAATCTAACACTCCTAAGTGTACATGAAACCCTAAATACCTTGGATCTATGTTTTCTCTATTATACATGCAAATATTAACTTTCCAAGGTATTGTTCTATTCTAGCATACAAAACTTTGAATAACACAAGTTAAAATAACATACCTTTTGTTGGTGCTTGTCTTCATGAAGCTTGAGTGCCTAGTGCCCCAAGTGTGACACCTCAAATGGTTCACACAACACCATAAGCACTTGGAATAACTTAGAGAGAAATTAGAACACTTCAAGAATCGGGTTGCCCTCCATGTATATCATAGTCGCCAATTTTCCCAAGAAAGAGATCATTATATAGTGTGCTACAATTAGGGTAAACCCTAATTGTCATGGCTATCCATTTCCATGGATCCATGGGTTCAAATACACCATGGAGCATCCATGGAGCATCCAATGGGTTTTACCCAACTTGATAATCCATGGAGCATTAGCCCACTATATAAGTATGAATGATTTACACAATCAACCCATATATTTAATTAGTCTTCTTTTGATCACATAATTAATTCTAAATTAATTATTGATCAATACTAATTAAATAATCTTATTAATATATTAGAACTTTTAATATATTAATAAACCTTAAGTGTTATTTCTCTCATTTTAGTCTATCCAAGTGCATGATGCCATGCAACCCAAATGGACCATGCCGGGTCGGGTCAAGTCTTACCAATTATAGTTATGGACTTAGACATTAATCCAACAGTCTCCTACTTGGATAAGTCTAAAACTATTATTGCAAGTATGACTTCAGAACTCGACTAGCAATCGTAGCTCTCAAAAGATTCTGTCGATCTCTGACCTTGTCGATGAACTCTGACCTCTGTCAATGACTTGTCCATTAGATAAGTGATCATATATTCCTCCATTCTAGATATCATATGGACTGAGACATGGATTATAATCATTCTCTCTGTCCATTTGTTGTTTCCTGATTTCTGATTTATGACGACTGACTAATTGAACAAATCAAATCAATCCAGCCCGGCCGAGCACTTACTTTTGTCATCAGTAAATCATTGAGGGGCCCACAGATATCGCTTTTATCCCTTTGAGGGTAAAAGGAATGGATAAACTTCGACTCATATGCTTGTACTGACTACTTGTTGAATCATACACAAAGGCACGTTTGATAGCATCGAGTTACCAATGCGTTTTCGTACAATCAATGTATAACCAACTCATAGGCAACAACTCATATCTCTAGGTTTGAAGAATATAAGATATTATCATCTCATGATTCACTCGTGATGAAATCCATGAAGTGAATCCAAATGAGCGTGGGTTGAATCCAATACTCAGCCCTTATGAGTACTCATGAATGTTGTAGCAACTATTGCATTGTCTAAAGCACTTTAGACAAATCATACAAGCCAAATTCACGACAGTCTTGATTCATATCTACTTCCAACATATGACCGACTGTGGATGGTTTGAATAACTTGGTCATTCGGGAGAATGACCTAGTTATTTTGGAAGTCAAAAATGCAAAGTGAAACACAAAATAATACTAGTCCTATATGGCCTCAACACTTTGATCGTAAATAAAACACCTTTTATCTAAGCACCATATTGATCACTCATTATTCATGTTTCGATTAATCAACTTAATACTTGAATTGAATCAGTAGTGATGCCATGCTCCAAGCATGCATATTATGTTTCTCTAAACAATATCTATGCCATACTCCAAGTATGCACACTATGTTTACATATGGTCATCTCTTTGTGAAATGTATATCAATTGAACATGACCTCAATTATTCTCATTTCAAAATCCCAATCCTTATTGTAAATGTAAGAATACCAAGTTCTTTTCATTTACCGTAATCTATGCAATGATCCTCTTGTAATGATATTCACACAAGTCACAAAGACTTGGCAACAAACATTACAAAGTATTCCAATGGAAAGCAATTCCATGGAGATGAAGTCTCAAATTCAAAGTACATTCCTTTGAACATCCTTCTTTGCATTAAGTTCTTTAATCTTACACAGATTCAAAGAATAACTTCCACCTATGGAAACAATTCCATATTCCCATCTTGACCATCACTTTTGAACAAGAGTTGCCTCTTTCCAAAATATGTCAATACGATCCTTACTCTATACTTCCAATTGTCCATGAGTAACCAAACATTGGAAAACCCCAAATTGTTCTTGACAATTGCTTAATCATCTTAGTCATATCCAGTTCTAATCCCTTTTCCCTTCTTAACACCCTAAGCATTAGGAAAATTTAGAATGGATGAATATTATAACACATGCAATCGATCCTATATCCGAAGCATATGGGATACGATTCACGCTATAAAATTTTTATTTGCCATGTTCTCATAATTTGAAATATGAAGAGGGATGCCGTAATCATAATCAAATTTTGAGAAAGCAACATATATAGAAATTCCTTATGTTGAACCATTCCAACATAACATTCATATATATTCTTGACTAAAGTTGATTAAAATCTCAATCTAAGCTTGTAGAATTGGAATGAAGTATAAATTTCTCTCCCTTAATTATAGTAAAACAACTTTTTCAAAGTGAGTTGAAACTTTTGTTTTCTATAACTAACATTGCTAACTTGCAACATAATCATCATGCTCCCACTAGCATAATGATTATTATCTAACTAGCATAACACTTTATGCTCCCACTAGCTTTGACATGTACCTAGAAATCAGTCAGATTTCTGATGCTAGATTGCCTTGATAAGACTTTATCAAATCATACACCTGGAGTCTAAACCTTTCCTTAGATAGCTCACATGTGAGTCTAAACCTTTGCCATTCTCATTAGTTAGTGTGCCGGTTAACCACTCACGCTCCACTAACGACATGAGAATGCAAACTTCACACTTGCTATCCACTTAAATCTACTTAGTGAAAGAGTTTCCTCACTATCATTTTCATGAATCGGAGAGAAACCTTGTGACACTTAGATTTTGATGGTGTATGTGTTCCTATCCATGTGAATTTGACATAACCATAATCACACGACAAGGTTAATGACAAATCCAAATTCATATGGACTGAACTTGTGTAGTCTTAATTTCTTGCCACCTGGTAGCACAAGGGCCCGCCATTGCTTCCAAGTTGTTATGCAACCAGTTGAGAACTCTCATAACTCCAATGCAAAACCAACTTTAACTGGAATGGGCACAGAATATGTCAACATGATAGGTTACAAACCTCAAGTCGTGGTCTAGTGATTAACAAAACTCTTGATTAGTTCTTGAATCTATCTTAAGATCATTTTAAGACTCCCACTGACCTCTTGACATATAAGATTCTCTTTGTTAAGAACCATTCCTTGAGAAAAACGAATATTCAAGAGTTAGTGCAGATTCTTATCAAGTTAAACACTTCACACAATTGGTCTTAGTTGGTCTTTGTTTTATCCAAAACATCACAACTTACCAATTTCAAATGTACAAGAGTAAGAACACATTTTACTCTACATTTAACAAGTGTTTTAAACCTTTCTTAAGATTATGTCACTCAAGGCTGAATCTTGGAGTATGACTCCAAGATTTAATTTTGGAACGAAGTATAATTTATTTTTTTATCTAACCATTTCAACAATTCATGATTCCTCTCCTTAGCCAAACAAAATGAACTAAGGTGTCCTTAGAGGATCAATTGTGACATGGTTTCATAATCACTAAGATAATGATAAAACAAGATACTCAAGTACTCTCCCATCTCTTCAGATTTGAGAAACTTTTATCTTTCTGCCTTATTTGATTCTTCTTACTCATTATGTCTATCATTGAAACTTCTCCAATGATCCAGAACTATACTTAAACTTGTAAGTATAACCATATTTACTAAACTTTAGTAAATCATAATGAATAATCTTATCAACTTTGTGGTGGACCTGATCAGTGCACACCCAAGTTTATCCGATCCCTTTGTCCTTCACTTGATTCACATATACATGTGAACAAGGAATTAGACTTAATTTCCCAAATATATAAAAAATTCTCATGATCATACAATACAAGTTGCATGATTCCAAGTTTCTATCCAACTAAAACTTGGGTGATGAGAATCTTTCCTTATTTGGTAAATTATGACACTTCCACTAATGAAAGAATCAAATCCATTTACCCATATTGCTTATCAATGGAAACAAATAATCAACAATTTTTCACAAATGCCATTGTAAGGATACTTAAAATAAATAAAATCAAAACCATTTTTCTTTTTATTTTAAAACTTTGCGGAAAAATTTATCCTTACAATCCATATGGAAAACTTGTTGTTATCTATTCCTAAGCAATATACCATAACTCTTAAGTAACAACACAAAATTCTGATCACCGAACCATGCGATCGAAATCCATCTTCGCGATCAGAATCATCATATACTTCCTTTAAGTTTCTTCACCTTTTCTTTGATTCTTAAAACATCAACATGTGACCTCGTCACATTATGCAATAAGAATCTCAGAATAGAAACTTA
The DNA here is from genome assembly GCF_002870075.4 of Lactuca sativa. Classification (NCBI taxonomy): domain Eukaryota; kingdom Viridiplantae; phylum Streptophyta; class Magnoliopsida; order Asterales; family Asteraceae; genus Lactuca; species Lactuca sativa. Next base: position 341,387,595 of record NC_056626.2, read on the forward strand.
ATAGAGTTAGACAATGGACTTTACCTGAAGTAGAGTCAAACTTATTGACTTTACCATCCTTAAGATGTTTCAGGTAAATTTAGCAGCTTCGCAACCAATGTCTTTCCTTTGGCAACAGAATCTTATGGACTCTTTGGAAACGGTACATGGGACTATCACAGACTTAACCTTTCTCTTTACCATTTGGTCAACCGAGTTGACTATGGCCGATCCCTTTCCATTGGGAAGAGAAAGTTTTTCCTAGACCTCCAATGTCACCATTTTCAATGTCCAAATATGTTTGGAAAGTAGATCTTACAATCCAATTTGCTTTACTAATGCTCCAAATCTTTGCTGATTTAGCATCATCAAGCAAATAGGTAAGATCATTAAGGGTCCTGTCGCGACCTGTCATCAGGGAGTGACTGAAGAACCAAGTCAGCAGCCAGCTACCTCGAGACTTCGACACCCGACTCTCCCGACTTATCAATATGTGGCTTAATCCCCAAGATCTAAGCACATATAGACTTTGCTTGTCAATAGGGATTGAGTGACTTAGAACTTATCAAGTCTTTAAACTTGTGGGATAGGGAGATTTATTGGAGGAGGTGGATGAAGTGAAGTATGATTTCTCGTCCCACAAATGCCCAACAAAGGGATTGATCTTTCACCTTGATTGCCATTTGGGATATCATCTTCATTAGGAAGCTTGATCCTAAAGATTTGGGAAGACCATAGCTATCTAAACTAGACATCTATAATGGGAGAAATTCAAGTTAGTTGATTTAAAGTCCTTAATATAACACCCAATATGAAATATTAAGGCTAGGACCTAACAACCTATTTATAACTGGAAGAGGGATGTCGTAATCCAAATTATAAAATAGTTGAAGGTAGGTAAATGACAATTTACCAATTTCCACCATGAAAATGAAATATTTTATTATTAGGTTTTATTGGTTTTGAAACTCCTAGATCTTTTGAGACACATTGAACTTTTCAATGGCATGTTTCAATCTCGATTGTGCCCTCTCAAATTTGTGACTGGGATGCCGAGGATCACAAACAAGGTGTGAATAACCATACAAATTGACTTGGTACCCTTAACAATATTACCTAATCCATGTGTCGGTTAACCACACACGCTCCACTGATCTATAATAAAGCCAAGTTACCCTTTGCCACTCTTACTAGTCCATGTTAGTGTGCCGGTTAACCACACACGCTCCACTAACGACTTGGTAAGGTACAAAGTGTAATTTTATGGGCTAGCACCTTTTCACATTTTCCTAAGTAACTAAGATTGGGAATTTATAAGTGTTTAGTTACTTATTATTTTTCATTATTCTTTTAATGAAGGGAGAATTATAGTCCATTCCTACCCGTTCGGCTAACGACCCTCCACCAGTCAAGGAAGCGGTGGGTGAGAGTGAACACCCACTAAACTACCATTTTATAGGCAGTAACCTTATACCCCCCTTATAGACCGGCTTCGTGAATGAGGCCTACTAACGGTAAGATTGACTTCTTCTTATACATATTTATATAATTAAAATTATAATAATAGTATAAGGGTTGAATTTTAAACCTTTTAAAATTTCAATGTTCAATTTGGAATTAAAGTATACATGAGGAGTAACTTTTCAAATTCCAAAACTTGAGGGCAAATTTTGAAACTATTTCAAGACTCTTTAAATCATAACTTATGAGTTTAATGGTTCATTAAAATGAAGACTCTTCATTTTAATGTAACCCCTTATTCTTTAAAAACACTTTAAAGAAGTGTCTCTTCAACATCCATAACTTGAGGACAAGTTATGGAGTCATTAAACTATTTAATGGAAAAAACTCTTACATTTTATGTAACCTACAAAACTTTTATGAGTTTTTAAGATTCATAAATATGAATTTTCACATAACTTGAAGACAAGTTATAAAAACATATTTTATGAACTTCTTTTAGACTAATATGGATTGAAAACAACTAAAACATAATTTTTTCATTATCAACCTAAACTAACTCATAAATCAAGGAAACATAAAATTCTTGAAAATTCATAACTTGAGGACAAGTTATGAACTCCATACAATTTTCAACAAGATCATGAATTATATCAACAAACAATTTGCACACAATTCCTATGATCTAGCAAAACTCATAAGCATGATCATTCACAATCAACAATTTTCAAGAATAACATGAACACATATAAACTTGAAACTTTTATTATAGCATTGAAATTGGTTTAACATAATCATTACCACATTCAAAACAAGTTTTATAAGCCCAAAACAGTCAAAGGTAATGATTCTAGACCAATTCCAGCACCAAAACTCGAAAATATGTTGTATGGGGTTCCAACTCGTCGAGTGCATGAACAAACTCGGCGAGTTGGATGCATTTTGCCTTGGACTCGTCGAGTCCCTTCATGGACTCGGCGAGTCTGCTGGGCAGACAACACCAAAAGTCGATTTTTAAGCAGTTTAAGCAAGTACAACAAGAAAACAAGCCTAGTCTCTGATACCACTGCTGGGTTTTGAGCAATCTAACACTACTAAGTGTACATGCAACCCTAAATACCTTTAATCTATGTTTTCTCTATTATACATGCAAATATCAACTTTCCAAGGTATTGTTCTATTCTAGTATACAAAACTTTGAATAACACAAGTTAGAATAACATACCTTTTGTTGGTGCTTGTTTTCATGAAGCTTGAGTGCCTAGTGCCCCAAGTGTGACACCTCAAATGGTTCACACAACACCATAAGCACTTGGAATAACTTAGAGAGAAATTAGAACACTTCAAGAATCGGCTTGCCCTCCATGCATATCATAGTTTCCAATTTTCCCAAGAAAGAGATCATTATATAATGTGTTACAATTAGGGTAAACCCTAATTGTCATGGCTATCCATTTACATTGATCCATGGGTTCAAATACACCATGGAGCATCCATGGAGCATCCAATGGGTTTTAGCCCAACTTGATAATCCATGGAGCATTAGTCCACTATATAAGTATGGATGATTTACACAATCAACCCATATATTTAATTAGTCTTCTTTTGATCACATAATTAATTCTAAATTAATTATTGATCAATACTAATTAAATAATCTTAGTAATATATTAGAAATTATAATATATTAATAAACCTTAAGTGTTATTTCTCTCATTTTAGTCTATCCAAGTGCATTATGCCATGCAACCCAAATGGACCATGCCAGATCGGGTCAAGTCTTACCAATTATAGTTATGGACTTAGACATTAATCCAACAGTACATACAAACCCTAAAGCTTTGGATCTAGTTTGTCTAATGAACATACAAATATTATCCAAAGCTCATAAAACCTAGATCTAGCATATAATAATCAAATTAACATATGAATAAGGGTTTAGATCTTACCTTGATTATTATGTAGCAATAACAATCTCAATTCCTTTTTATATTGACCTTTGAAATCTTAGTTCATCAAATTTTGCACCTCTAATGGAGTTACAAACACCATGAGCAACAAGATGAACTTAGAAGAAGGAGGAAGAGCCACAAAAACGTTCTAGGCTTCTCTCAAAGAGTTGGTCAGGTTTTTTGGGGCTTAGGGGTTCCTTATATAGGTAGACTATTAGGGTTTTCAACCAGGAAACCCTAATCTAACTGCTTAGGCCCTAAGCAGCCCATGGACTCCCTCCTTATAAGCCTTGGACGAATTCTAATGGGTTTCCCCATAGATTTCGTCCACTCCAACTTCTATGGAGTCCATTAGCCCATTTATGCAACTATCTTATAATTACACAATCAGTCCCCTTTATTTAATTAATATCTTTTAGCCACAAAATTAATTCTTATTAATTCTTGACTAATATTAATTAAACAATATGATTTCTCTTTCAGTATATTATTCATATAATATATTAATAAATCATAATTAATCCTTTTTCTCCTTAATTCATCCTATCAGTTGCTATGGTGAAGGCAACCCAAAAGGACCATGCTCACAATCGGGTCAAGTGCATACCAAAATAGTTATGGGCTTAGACACCTAATCCAACAGTCTCCCACTTGCTTAAGTCTAATAACTATATTGCTTATTTCTTCGGAACCTGATCAACAATCGTAGCTTTCAAAAGCCGCTGTCGAACTCTGATCATACTAGAAACGTGTCCTTAGATAAGGGATCATATATTCCTCCATTCTAGATATCATATGAACTGAGAAATGGGTTTTAATCATACTCTCTGTTCATGTGTTGTTTCCCGATTTCCGATTTATGACGACTGGAAACAGACTACAATTAAACACATCAACTTAGTCCCGGCTTGACCATGCACTTAGGGTGTCATCACTAAATCATCGAGGGGCCCACATATATCGCTTTTATCCCACTTTGAGTAAAAAGAACGGATAAACTTTGACTCAATGCTCGCTTGTACCTACTCATCAAATCACACACAACAATATGTTTTATAACACCAAGTTACTTGTGCATTTACATATTATCAATGTACAACCAACTTGCAGAATACAACTCATATGTCTCGGTTTCAAGAATATAAGATATTATCGTCTCACTAATCACCCGTGATAAAATCCATGAAGTGATTCAATTGATCGTGGGTTTAATCCAATACTCTAGTCTTATAAAAGCACTCATGAACTCTGCAGCAAACTTTTGTTATGTCTAAAACACTTTAGACAATCTATAGTCAGATTCATGACAGTCTTCTTTCATACCTACTTCCAAAGTATGATCGACTGTGGATGGTTTGAATAATTGTTAGGGAGCAAAGTCATGCTTGAATGTGGAGTCTTGGGATAACCCTCTTGTATGTGTAAATGGGTTGAGTCTTTCCTATAAATAGGAAATGAGTGACTCCCATTATGTAAGGAACCATTTGGAGTGTTAGACTAGAGAGAGAAATTGTGTACAAACCCATTTGTATATCCTTTCTAGATCTAATATGAGCTTACACAAATTTATTTACTCCTTGTGTTCTTGATTTTACATGATGATTCACTAGATCTTTCATATTCCACACATGCCATCATAATCAAAACCACTACAATTGGTATCAGAGCGGGTGTTCTTGATTGGATCAAGAATTGATGCTTGATGGCTTTCATGATTTGGTGATTCATTTTTAGATCTTTGATCTTCATGATTTAGAGAGTTTTTGGATTCTAGAAATCGAATTCATCTTTGATTCTATTCATAATTCGATTTTCTTCACTAGAATTCAAGTGATTTTTATTTTCTCTCTCTAGAAAACCAATGCAAAATCACTTTCTCTCTCTAGAAATCTTCAAGTTTTTGTGATCATGGTGTGTTTGGAGTATGGTTCTTGGGTTGTGACCGTTAAAGATGTGAAATACAAAGTCAACGAATATCAATTCTATGGATTGGTGTTAAGTGGGTTGATTTCACACGAAACTTTGATTTCTTATGGAGGTTTGAAGGGCGATCATGGAAGATTGATATTTCAACCACTTTCAAAGATTGAATTTTTGTATGATCTTTTCATACTCAAGTTAGTTGCAAGTGATAATCGAAAAGAAGGAGAAGAAAGAGATTTGTATAACAAAAGATACATTTCTCTTGTTGAAAATCCAAGTGATCTTCATGCTCTTATGGTTGTTGAAGATGTTCTTGATGTTCTTGAAGTTTAAGAAAAAGGAGTTCAAGTTGATTCTCAAGATGAAAAAGTTTTTTGCTCAATTGGAGTTCAAACCGATGATATTTTGTGTTCTTGTGATTCGTTTGAAGGAATGATTCTTTATTGCAGTCCAGTGATCCAAGAAAATCACAAGTATCAAACTCCAAAAGTTTTGATTCAAACTCAAAATGTTCTTGTTGTGGAAAGTGGGTTTGTTCATTAAATCAAGTCTTAAAGATGCAAAAAGGTGAGAAAGAAAAAGAAGAAGAAGATTAAAAGGAAGAACAAACGGGTTTATTCACAAAAATCGTCAAATGTTGTTGTGAAATCAAAATCCTGAAGCAAATTTGGGTTCCAAAGCAACAATCTCCAAATGTTGCATTAAATTTGAAGTCAAAACTCAAAAGTGTTGGTGGTTCTTTTGAAGATATTCTTGGTTTGATGAAGAACATGAAGAACGAGTTGTACATCTCGCATAATGGGTGGTACAGTGTTCAAATTGGAGATTTTCTCGTTCCAACAAAAGAACCAAGATCTTCTAAATTTGATTCTTTCGTTGAAAATGGATCTTCATTCGTCAAAAAGGTATCACAAATTCTCCAATGGATTCCAAAACATCCATGATTTCGATTCATGCTTTGCGTTTTTCATTTTTGATCGATTTGTTTCATTGGATCTAATACGTTTTCACCCCTTTGATGATCCAATAATTTTTTTTAAGATCAAGCCTAAAATCAAATCTCTTTATTGTTCATCAATCCAAAATTTAAACCCAAACTGATTTTTGGTTACTGTTCACGATGATCATTTAAGCTCAATATTTTGTTTGTTTATGATCCAAAAGAATGAACCTGTGACAACCCGAAAAAATTTTATTTTTAAAAGCCCAGTCAATCAACTCAACTGAGTGTCAAACTCATTAGTATTGAGTTCTAGCCCTGTTAAAGGTCATTATAAGGAGTTTTGAGCCTAATACACTTAAGGAATAAGTGTTAGAAAGTACCTTCTAGAACCACAGTGTAGCAAATCAATCCATAACCTCATCAAAATGAGTTCACAGCTACAAGACAATGAGTTTATGGCCGTAAACTCATGTGGTCGTAAACTCAAGAGCATATATAAGGCATTTGGTCATTTCTAGTCTTTTCTCTCATTCCTTGGCTGATTTTCTTCATTCTCTCTCAACTATCATCCAACTTACACCTTAGATCTTCAAAAGTGTAAGTGTTCTATCCCTTGATTAGTTGATACATCTTATTAGCTAGCTACATACATTGATTTCATCCATGGAAATCAGGTTTGTTTAGATCTTCAAGTTTCACCAAGAACACACACTAGTGTTCTTGGCCAATATCAACCATTTCAAGCTTCTAGATCATAAGTACTCTTCCCTATACTTCATATCCAGTTAGGACTCATGCTTAGAGACTTGAAACACACATTATCCCCAAGAACATCATGAGTTTACGGCCCAAGATCTTCCTTGGCCGTAAACTCAATGTTAGGGCATGTTTGAGCCCTAAAACCTATAAGATGCAAAGCTAGTGACCCAGAACCCTTCCTTGGTGTTTGTAAGACTTTAAACTTCACTCAAATCCATAAATGGTCATGAGTTTACGGCTGTAAACTCCTTTGGGCCGTAAACTCATTGAAAGCCTCAATGAAGGTGGTCTTTCTCATCCTAGTGTAGAGAAAAAGTCCCTAAAGCTTCCCTAGCCTTCAAACTTGCACTTATACATGAGTGACCATGATTTTACGACTGTAAATCCCTTGGGCCATAAACCCGTGGTAGTAAACTCATTTTAGTGCCATTTCACATTCCTTGTTGAATCACATGTGATTCCAACACTTGGTCAAAGTGTTTCCAAGTCCCGAAAGGTGTTTCCTTTCATAAGTTGTTTATAAACACTATATTCATGCCAATATGTGTCATTATATGTCATTTAGGACCTATTGTGTCTCAGGACATCATTCGTGGAACTTCTCATCCTAACACGCATACCCGTTTGAATCACCCAAATCAGGTGAGTTCATACCCCGTAATGAATCTTTTAACTGTTTTAAATACTTTTAGGGGGAGGGGAATACAAGTGGAACACAATGATAATTGTGTAATTGTTTGTTATAAACATCTTTCAAAATGTTACTTATGTCTTCTATAAGTGGTCAAAACATTTTAAAAGCTATTTTACAGTTATGTTGCTTTATAGTTTAACAAAACTCCGTTTTTCAAGTACAAGCATAACTTAGTAGTAAAATGAGTCTTTTCAATAATAGTTCAAGTAGAATACTAGTAAACTATAATAGGTATAGTTTAGAGGTTCAGTTCATACTAGATATAATACACGATAAAAGAAAAAAAGTACTAAGATATTATAACAAGAGAAAGTAGTAAGATACTATAACAGAACGAACATACTAAGTTGCTATAGCATGGAACACTTACAAGATCTACCTATACCAATGAATCACTAACGCATTGTTCTAAACAAAAGGTGATAGTTATATTGGGTAAACATGATCATGTAATTTTAATGTGAATGTTCACGGCTTGAATTTGATTGCAGAGGTCGTGTTTGGTTCCCATAATCTTTTGATAGGGAGAGCGTCTAGTATGGGATCTATCCATCACATTATACCTTAATAATCAATTTAAGTCAATTAGTTCAACAGTAATTACTATATACAATACTACAGTACTTACATTTTTACAAACGACAAACAGAACAGTCGGGTCTAGTACAATCAGTAGAAAGGGACCATAATGCTAACCTTATGATTCCTTAATGTATACTTCAAGATATATATATATATATATATATATATATATATATATATATATATATATATATATATATACATACATATATATATATATATATATATATATATATATATATATATATATATATATATATACATACATATATATATATATATATATATATATATATATATATATATATATATATATATATATATATATAGGATCCGATAGGTAATAAGATGTGTGCTTTCCGCTTCATTTCCTGTTCCTTGTTTGGTTGTGGGCATAGAGCAGATTCACCCAACCTATTATCTATTTAATTTTAGTTATATATATATATATATATATATATATATATATATATATATATATATGTTCCATACACATTAAGTCATCTTAAGGGGTACCAGGTATGGGTCAAGTCATAGGACACTAATTCAATGCACAGTTTTCTAGTACAAAGCATACTTTCAAATATAACTTTTGGTACTCAAAGCTAGAAACTCACTAGTAAAGGGTTTAATCCATTTTATTAAACCAGTGTAGACTTAAAGGACTTTAGGTGATTGACTCTATAATACCTTAGTTTATAGATCATGGTTATATATCATTAATACCCAACAAGCAGTTGGATGTGTGCTTTCTGCCTTATTTCCTGTTCCTTGTTTGGTTGTGGGCTTAGGGTAGATTCATCCAATAAACTATCTATTCGATATTAGATTATATATAGCCATTATAAACTAAGTGATTATAGACGTAGTCACCGTGGTCACTATTTTAGTATAAGAAATAAGAGTTTTCTTAAAGGATCTTTTCATTAAATATAAAGGAACTATTACAATTAACTCCATCAGTAACAAGTGAATACACCAGGGTTATATACAACGAGGACCTAACAAACAATGGAATGTATGCTATCCGCCTTACCTCCTGTTCTTTGTTTGGTTGTGGACTTAGGGCAGATGCGCACAATCAATTGTTTGTTTACTCTGAGTTTTATATAACTTGTATCCATTTAGTACTCATAGAAAGGATTGTAAAATCATTTTACGTATCTTTCATCAAAATAGGAAATATAGGATTTTCTAGGGGAACAGGCGTACTTTTCTAAAAACAGAACTTATAACTTACTACATTTCAACTACATTTTTCAACAACTTTCTACAAATTACATACATCACTAAAATCTTATGAACTCACCAGCTTAATTGCTGATAAACTCTTTCACATAACTTGTATTCTCTGGAAACTAGTAGACAGGTACTCGCTCTGGGAATTCAGAAGATGGAGCAGTTTAGCTTCAAGTCTTGTTTTGTTATTTGCTTATGTACTCTATGTTTTATGAACACATACTTTGTATATACTTTCTTTCTAATGAAATGGTTGTTCATTACTTGCTTACTATGATACATGTCTTATGATACTACACATGACGTCCTCCACCCCCGAACGTTTCCGCCGTTCCGGTTTTGGAGTGTGACAGAACCCGTTAATATTCATAATATGATTGAGCCCAATATCTCATATCCGATCCTGTTATCATTTCTTTTTGTATGTGAGTCCACAAATCTTTTCATTTCTTCAAATCGTCAATGGTTGTTTGACTTGTACGATCGGCTCATGTATCTTCGTGACGAGTTGTTCTTGAGTTCTTCATCTCATTTTCTATTTTTTTTATTCTCTGTCGATCGATGGTCAATACTAATCTGAAAATGAGTTTCAATTTCATGTAATTTGGAAAACAATGAAGTCAATTTCATACAAGTTCAAGTGAAGAAATCAGTCAAATGGATTCTTGATTTTGGTGAACTTGTAAAAAGAAAACTTGAAGGAGGTTTAGAACAGTAGATTGAACACTTTTTGATCTGAAATTCGGTGTTGAATTCTTCGATTTTGTGTTTCATTGATGTTTGACTTTGGAAAGTCAAATTGTGAAAAAGCTAAAATCGAGATTTAAGCGATGAATGGATGAATTGGTAGATGAAATCGATAGATTCACGTTGTTTTGAGGCTGTGTGTGTCGAAATCAAGTTCAATTTGAGAGTTAATTTCGAAAATTGGTTGACTCTATGTTCTTGATGTTGAACACAGTAGATGAATGTTGTTCTATACTTTGGTTTTGGATTTGGAATTGAAAATTGAGTCGTTACAGCTGAGATCGAAGTCTAGGAGTCTAAGTTGATTTTGGATGTTGTGATTTGAATGATTAAAGCGAAGTCTGGGAAATTGGATGCTTGATCTAAGTCAATGTGCGAAGGGTCAAGGTTTGGATGCTTAGAGAACGAACAGTAGACTATTTGATTTTGAAGATTGTTGATGTGTTTGGGGTGAATAAAAAGCAAATGATGAAAATTGTGTGGTTGATGGTCAAAACATTTGGAGTCTGGGTGTGATTTTGTGTTGACGAAACGATTTTGGAGTTGCGATTTGTATTTTGGAGTCGTTCAATCGAAGTCTTTGGTGTGATGATCGAAAATTTTGATTTGGGAAGAACTGTGTTGATGGACGAAGATTTGGAATCGCTTGGGTTAAAAATCGAATGGTTCGCTATTGGTGATTTAGTCGATTGGGTTTGATTTATGATTAGTCGACTGATAACAAATGTTTGGAATCGATGTCTCATATTAACGAAATGAAAATCTACTGGGTTCGTGTAATGAAAAAAGGCAAGAAGTTTCGCTAAAATGGGTTATGGTTTTGGTGTTCTGATTGAACGAAGGGAAGAGAGAAAATGATGCTGATGATTTCGTACGAAGTGAATAATGGCTGAAAGAGTTTCGTACGAAGGGTAGAGATGAAGTTTCATATGAAACGAAATTGGGAAAATGAAGTTTCGTTTGTTGCTATAATTTCGTACGAATTGGGAAGAAAAGAAAAGTTTCGTATATGGCCCTTAAAGTTTCGTTAGTTAGACACGGTTTAAAATTTTCGTATGAATTGGCCAAAGTTTCATATGATTTGAAGACAAATGGAAAAGTTTCGTATGTAGTCCCTAAACTTTCTAATGTTCGGTAATTGGGGGTATCTTTCGTATGTTTGGAGAACAAAGGGCGGAATTGTTGAAATTAGTCCCTGAAGTTTCGAAAATTTAGTGGTTCATACCCAAATTCGAAAAAGGACTGTTTTTGCTGAGAATTTGAAGAATATGCATTTTAAGCCCCTGCAGTTTGTGTGAATTTACGATTTATGCCCAGTTTCACAAATGGGCTAGAGTTTTGCATATTTGGCTGTTTTTTGGCGCAATGGGTCCCTACAAGTTTCAGAAAGTGACAATTTTACCCGGTTTTTGAAAAATCTTGCAACTTTCACCCAAAGAGTCAAAAATTTTCATAAATTGGAAATTTTTTGTGGCTTTTTCGTGATTGTTTTTCCATGAAAGATTTTTGGTGTTTCATTTTTGGTACACATGAAGGGGGAGTATCTTGAAGACTACTCATCGGGTGCTTCTCACCCTTAATGGGTTTTATAATCATTTTTTTTATTATAAAAAGGGGAAGAATGATGGGTATTTGAAGCTTCTCAGGTTTATCGAATATTGATTTGCGGATTTGAAGACCAGTGTTACTTCGAGGGGGAGTCTGCTCTTGATCACGCTAGCTCGTTGGAGACTGAATCCGGGACATCCAATCCTAACTTTGAGGGGGAGAATGTTAGGGAGCAAAGTCATGATTGGATGTGGAGTCTTGGGCTAACCCTCTTGTATGTGTAAATGGGTTGATTCTTTCCTATAAATAGGAAGTGAGTGACTCCCATTATGTAAGGAACCATTTGGAGTGTTAGACTAGAGAGAAATTGTGTACAAACCCATTTGTATATCCTTTCTAGATCTAATATGAGCTTACACATATTTATTTACTCCTTGTGTTCTTGATTTTACATGATGATTCACTAGATCTTTCATATTCAGCATATGCCATCATAATCAACACTACTACAATAATCTTATTATTCGGGAAGTCAAAACATGCAAAGTGAAACACAAGAATAATACTAATCCTATATGGCCCTAAACTTTTGAGTATAAATAAGACATCTTTATTTAATCACCATATTAATTACTCATTATTCATTGTTTCGGGTAATCAACTTATTACTTGAATTAGAACAATAGTTGTCCCATGCACCAAACATGCACATTATGCTTACTTATGGTCCATACTTTGTGAAATAGATCAATTGAACACATTTCCAATGATACTTATTTAACAACTCCTAATCCTTATTGTTAGTGTAAGAATACAAAATTCTCGCCACTACTAGAATACGTTAGATTCTAACATTTTATGAAATGATCCCTTTTGTAATCTTATTGCAAAAAAGTTACCAAGACTTTGCCAATGAAATTAAAAAGTTCTCAATTGGCAATTGTTACAAGACAATTCCATAGATGTGAAGTCTCACATTCAAAGTACATTCCTTTGAAAATACTTCTTGTATAAAAGTTTCTAATCATAGACATAAATTCTTAACGTTCAACTCCCAATATGGAAACATTTCCATACTTGCCATATGAAAACTCATTCTAAATAGGTTCCTATCTATTCATAATAAGGCCAATATGGTCCGTCCATTACTATACTCCCAACTTCTCACAAGCAACCAATCCTTGGCGAACCTTAGATTGTCCTTGATGGTAGTTTAATTAATTTAGTCAAATCTGGTTCTAGTCCCTTTTCCCTATTAGTGTCCTAGGCATTTGGAATATTTTGGAACGGTCGAATATTAAAGCATATGCAATCGATCCTACACCCGAAGTGTATGGGATATGACTCATAATGAAAAACGTGATACTTTACCGGTTCCTTGCTATAATATTGCCATATATAGAATACTTTTAAGTTGAATCTTTTCAACATAACTTCCATATATGTAATTTAACTAAATTCAATTAAATTTCTCGATCCAAGCTTTTGGATTTCGAAACGAAGTATAATATTCTCTCCCTTAATTATAGCAAAACAACTTTTCAACCCCCGCAACTTTGCAAAGTGAAATTTTTTTTCTATGATTAATATTGCTAACATGCAACACTTAAAATAATAATCATGCTCCCACTAACATGATAATTATATCCATACCAACATAACATTTATGCTCCCACTAGCTTTGACACGTATTCATAAAACAGTTTGACTTCTAGAAGACAATACTTATTGACTTCCAAAGTTCATACTTCTAATACGATATGCTTCGATAAGCCTTTATCTAAGCTTCTCAAACTCATACACCTTCCTTTAGATAGCTCATATGGGTGTCTAAACAGTTTCAGCACTTATAGCAATAAGTCTTAAATGTTTAAACTAATTGCCAAATCTCAGAATTCGAACTCTGAAGATGGATTCCGTTATCATAATCGAATTTGAGAATGCAATTTACACAATCGCTATCTCCTTAAAATCTCTCTTAGTGAAAGCATTTCCTCACAATCATTTTCATCAAGGAGATAAACCTTATGACACTTAGATTTTATGGTGTATGTGCTATTATCCATGTGAATTTGTCATAACATAATCATAAGATAATGTTTGTGACAAATCCAAATTCTTATGGACAGAACTTGTTCATTCTTAATATCTTGCCATCAAGGGTCCCATCATTGCTTCCAAGTTATTTAGCAGCTCACCTATACTAGTCAATGTACATTCATTGAACAAGGTGTTTTCCCTTATGTAGTAAATTTAGAACTCGTAGAACTTATATGCATAAGTAACTTTACTGGAATGGCATAGAAATAAATTTTTGTCAACACAATAGGTTACAAACTGCAAGTCCTGTGCTAGTGTCTAATAGTTTTACTCTTGATTAGTTCTTGAACCTTTTCAAGATCATTTAGACTCCCACTAACCTTTTGACATATAAGATTCTCTTGTCAAGAAACATTTCTTGACAAACAAATATTCAAGAGTTAGTGTGGTTGTTGTCAAGGCAAACCACTACACACAATTGGTCTTAGTTGGTCTTTGTCTTATCCAAGACATCACAACTTATCAACTTCAAGCGTGCAAGAGTAAGAAAACATTTTTCTACTTCACATTTGATGAGTGTGTTAGAACTTCTTTAAGATGTGTCACTCAAGTCACAATCTTGGAGTATGACTCTAAGACTTGATTTTGGAACGAAGTATGACTCATCCTTTTTAACTTAACCACTTCAACAATTCCTGATTCCTCTTCTTAGCCATACTCGTGCACTAAGATTTACTTAGAGGATGAATTATGATATGGTTTCATAATCAACGAGATGATCATAAAATATGAAACTAAAGTACTCTCCCATCTTTTCTGATTAGAGAAACTTTTATCTTTCTGCCTAATTGATTCTTCTTATTCATTCTAAAATTCATTGAAACTTTTAAATGATTCAGAATTAAACTTAATCTTGTAAGAATAACCACATTTACTAGACTTTTAGTAAATCGTGAGGAATAATCTTATTGTTCTTTGTGGTGGACTCAACCAGTGCACAACATTGTGTACTAGTTCTCCTAGTCTTTTGCTTGACTCTTTGTCAAGGAATTAGTCTTAATTTTCCAAATATGAAGGTTCTCATTCATCATACAATACAAGTTTTATGATTTCAAGTTTCTGTCCAATTGAAACTCGGGCGACAAGAATCTTTCCTTATTTGGTAAATTCTCGACATTACCACAAATAAGATAACTAAGAATCACATCCATTTCAACATTGCTAAAACAGAAATAAACATCAATTTTCATATATGACATTGCAAGGAAATATAAATAAGACAAAAACCAAAATTTATTTTATTTATAAAAGGTGCGGAATAACTTGTCCTTATAATTCAATTCAACCGAAAACTATGCTATTACATATTCATGAACAATTTATCAAAACTCTAAGCAGCAGTTCAAAAATCCGATCATTGAATCATGCAATCGAAATCCATATCTTCGCGATCAGACTCAGCACGCTTTTTCCATTAAGCTTCCTTTCTTTTCTTCAATCCTACAAAACACCAAATGTAATATTATCACATCATGTATTTAGAATCTCCAAATAGGAACTTAATAGAGTTAAATAGTCAAATTTACTTGAAGTAGAGTCATACATCTTGACTCTCCCATCTCTTAGATCTCTCAGGTAGTCAGGGCAGCTTCGTAACCAATGCCCCTCTTTTGGCAGTAGAAACATATGGATTCTTCTGGAATGGTACACAGAACTACCTCAGACTCAGCTTTTCTCTTGCATAAAGAAAACTTTTCTGGACTTCCAATGTTGCCATTTCCCATAGAAGGATGGGACATTGATTTACCAGACAAATTTGCTTGACCAGTGCGCCAAATCATCGTTGATTCAGCAGCAATAAGCAAATAAGTCAAATCAATGAGGGTTATGTCGTCGTCTATCATATAGTATTATCTAATGAACTTACCATAAGAATCGGGAAGTGAGTGAAGAACCAAGTCAACACCCAACTTCTCCGAGACATCGACGCCCAACATTCCTAATCTATCAATATGCAACTTCATATCCAAGACATGAGCGCATGGAGACTTTCCATCTTCATGTCTTTTCGCCAATAGGGCTTGAGTGACCTTGAACTTTTCAAGTCTTCAAACACGTGGGTTAGGGAGAATTATCGGAGGAGGTGGAGGAAGCGAAGCATGATTTCCATTTCCACAATCCAATCATGGAACATCATCCTCACGTGGAATACTTTTTCCAACGGATTCAGGAAGACCATAGTTGTCAGACTTTGACATCTACAAAATGGGAGATTTTCAAGTTAGTTGATTGTAATCCTTAATATAACACCCAAATGAAATATCAAGGCTAGGATCCAACATAATATTCTACAATTTGGAAGAGGGATGTTGTAATCCAAATTGCAAAACATTTGAAGGTAGGTAAATGATGATTTACCAATTTCCACCATGAAAAACGAAAATTGAAAATTACGTTTTAAATGAATTGAAACTCCTAGATCTTTTGATATTCATTGAACTTTTCAATGGCATGATTAAATCTCGAGTGTGCCCTTCGTTTGTGACTTGGATGTCGAGGATCACAAACAAGTTGTGGATAACCATGCAAATATACATAATGCCCCAATGTTACAGTCGCTTAATCGACGTGCCGGTTAACCACACACGGTCCATCGATCTATGACAAATCATTGAGTCACCCTTTTCCACCTTTGCTTAGAGCTCAATTAATGTGCCGGTTAACCACACACGCTCCACTAACGTCTTAGAAAGGGTACAAAGTATAATTTCATGGGATTGCACCAACTCCACATTTTCCAAAAGTAACTAAGATTTGGGAATTTATATATGTGTTTAGTTACTTCGTACTTCATTATACTTATAAGGGAAAGTTGTGTCCTATCCTACCCGTTCGGCTAACGACCATCCACTAGTCAAGAGTGCGGTGGGTAAGAGTGGATACACATTCAATCACCATTTTATAGGCAATTTCCTTAAACACCCCTAAGAGACCAGCTTCGAGAATGAGGCCTACTAACGATAAGACTGACTCTTTACTCCTACATATATAATATTAGACTTTTAATTTTATATAGTATAAGGGTGTATTTTACACTTTTAAAATACTAGGTGGTCTAATTTAATAAATTATACTTTTAATTTAATTAAATATAAACCATATCATTATGGATTTATTAACTCTCTTTTAATTATACATTTAATTAACTTAATAAAACCATAAGGGTGTAATTTGATGTTTTCAAAAACTAGGGTTTTAGAATTTAATATTTCAAACTTAAACTGTTAATCAAAATTTTAAATTCCAAAACTTGAGGGCAAATTTTGAACTTTTCAAAACCAGATAGATAATGCTTTTAATTAATTAAATACTTTTAATTAATCAAATGATTAGTGATTATCTAAATTTGACCTAATTCTATTTCAAGGCAAAATATTGCACATCAAATAATACAAATAATTAAAGTTTATCATGTAAGGCAATAAATATCTTTTTAAATGATTATTATCTTTTATTTGGGTTAGGATGATCATACCAAAACAATAAAAATCAGATTTTATCAATAAAAAACGTTTATGGTAATTATCCCACAGTCAAATCAGTAAAAATCCTGAAATTTCCTCTGTCTGACCCCTGGACTCGCCGAGTTAGGGACTGGACTCGCCGAGTCAGATTGACTCGCCGATTTCATCCACCGACTCACCGATTCATTCATGCAGAGTACAAAAAAATTCAATTTTCAGCCAAGGATGATCATACAAAGCATCAAATACATTAAACAAACAACTAGGCTCTGATACCACTAATGGTTTATGAGCACTACATCAATCTTATGGTGTACATGCAAACCCTAAAGCTTTGGATCTAGTTTATCTAATGAACATGCAATAATGATCCGAAGCTCATAAACCCTAGATCTAGCATATAATAATCAAATTAACATATTAATAAGGGTTTAGATCTTACCTTAATTGTTATGTAGCAATAACAATCTCAATTCCTTTTTATATTGACCTTTGAAATCTTAGTTCCTAAAATTTTGCACCTCTAATGGAGTTACAAACACCATGAGCAACAAGATGAACTTAGAAGAAGGAGGAAGAGCCACAAAAACGTTCTAGGGTTCTCTCAAAGAGTTGGCCACGTTTTTAGGGCTTAGGGGTTCCTTATATAGGTAGGCTATTAGGGTTTTCAACCAGGAAACCCTAATCTGACTGCTTAGGCCGTAAGCAGCCCATGAACTCCCTCCTTAGAAGCCTTAGACGAATTCTTATGGGTTTCCCCATAGATTTCGTCCACTCCAACTTCTATGGAGTCCTTTAGCCCATTTATGCAACTATCTTATAATTACACAATCAGTCCCCTTTATTTAATGAATCTCTTTTAGCTACAAAATTAATTTTTATCAATTCTTGACTAATATTAATTAAACAATAAGATTTCTCTTTTAATATATTATTCATATAATATATTAATAAATCATAATTAATCATTTTTCTCCTTAATTCATCCTATTAGTTGTTATGGTGAAGGCAACTCAAAGGACCATGCTTACAATTGAGTCAAATGCATACCAAAATAGTTATGGGCTTAGTCATCTAATCCAATAACAGATTCATCAAAGGTCACATCTCTACTGATTTAGATTTCTTGCTTCTTCTATACACCACATTCGATAACCTTTCACTCCATTTGTAAATCCAACAAATATGCACTTCATTTCCATCGACTCTAGTTTAGCATCATTAACATTAGCGTAAGTAGGGTATCCAAATGTCTATAAACTAGAATAATGAGATGGTTTCCCACAGCACACCTATTTAGCAGTCTTTAAGTAAATTGTAGTTGATGGAATTCTATTCACTAGATAGGAAGAAATATTGTCTGCTTCCACCCAAAATTAATAAATAACTTCATGTATCTTGCACGTTACATTAGCTTTTGGTTCATCACTTTTCTACTCCATTTTGTTGTGGTGCGTATCGTTGAGTGTGATGCATCACTACACCTTCTGTTTTGTAGAAGTTGTCAAACGAAGCATTGTAGAACAACAACCTATTTTTCATTCTGAGCCATTCACTGGTTTCCCTACTAGTTTTCAACCATCGTCTCTAACTCTTTGAGCTTTCCAAAACATTTTTGTTACACCCCCGGCCGACGGAGAAATCATCGGGTTGTACGACGCTTAATAGGAATCACATATATTGAATACATTGAACAATACACAGAAATATAATATAAGAATTACCTTTACTTATAATAAAATATATTACTTTGTTTTATTCTTGTATGAGCAAAACAAAAGAACTACATTCCAGACACTAACGAACGACATTGCAAATCAATACCTTGCGTGAATCTTCGATGACATTGCCACTCTTGACTCTCATTTCCCAGAGAAAACATGTGATTTAAAACGTTAAAATTTTTTGGTGAGTTCACATTTTTTTATATTTTGAAAATACTCTTATACATTGTTGTGTATAATGTTTATAAGTATTTTGGATATCTATTAAGATACTCTTCTAAAGGAGTCCTATCACATTTATTACTAATATTTATTTTCCTTTAAGGTATTTTCCTTACTAATTATTTTAGGTATACAATTACTACTACGAGGCGTTCCTGACTAAGTAGTTTCATTAATTAAGGTTTGTAGAACAATGTTACAATTAGTTTCCATATTCAAGCTTTTGACTCTATATTTGCCTCATTAATGGTTCATCGCACGTTGTAGTAGATTAGAAAGTTATCCATGATATGACTTGATCGCCAAGTTTGTAGCTAGCATCCGCATGTAGGGTGTCAATCCTGTATAGATCTATACATACATTTCCCCTACACTTAAGATTTCATGATTATAGGCTGGAGATTAGATAAAGTTTAATGAGATAATAGATGAATAAATGTATCATCAACATCCGTTTTGATTAGCCTTATTCTATGCTTTTGCTTTTATTACATTGATTATATATATATATATATATATATATATATATATATATATATATATATATATATATATATATATAGTCCAAGTTGATTTAGATAAGTATCCGGGCAGAGTAACTACCAGACATAATATATCCTAAGGAGTTGAGCATATCCATGTTGCATAAAAAAATTGGATATAATATCTGAAGTTAATTTTAAAATCAGTAATTTATTAACTAGCATGTATCCCCCCCCCCCCCGTAAAACTTTTAAAAACATCAAAGTGGGGTCGTGAACTCACCTTAATAGCGTGCTTTTTAAGGACTCGAGACTACTTGAGGGGTCTGGACCCTCAGAGAGAGGATCTGAGAGGGGTGAGGAATAGGTTTGACCCTAACCTTCGATTTACAGTAGTTCTTTGAGTGTGGGTCGCACATTTTCTAAAGGTTCACGCCGCGCATGTAAACGATGGCTCCACCCAGGCGCGGGCACCTTTAACTATCCCGTTGGGCCACGTCACACGTATCTTTGCGAATCCGATGTCAAAAGGTGCGTCATGCCTGGTGCGAATGGATTTTATTGGTTTTCCAAATTTTGTAACCCCCAAGTATGAGCCTCGTGTAATGTCTAAAACTTCTAGATATGTTCAAGGAATTAATGGGAAACCATACGCCGATAGACCAGGCAATGGAACGAGTTTGGAGTAAATTGACCTTTATCAAAATCCTTTTAGAAATTTTCAAAATCCGATCCAAACCTGCTCCGTAACACGTGTAACGTCCCAAAAATACAGATAAAATTTTTTGTTTTTTATTTCATTCAAATTGTACGACTATAATATCTAAATAGCAAAAGAGTATCAAAGTAATATGTTATCAGAGTACAAATTCCCGAAATCTATAAATGTGCAAACCATAGGTGTTGGATTAGGTGTCTAATTTCATAATTATTCCTGGATTGTACTTGACCCGGTTGGCATGGTCCATTTGGGTTGCATGGCATTGCAACACTTGGATAAACTAAATGAGAGAAACGACATTTAAGGTGTCACACCCCAAAACCGGAACGGCGGAAACGTTCGGGGGTGGAGGACGTCATGTTTAGTATCACAAGGTATGTATATAGTAAGCAAGTAATGAACAACCATTTCATAAGAAAGAAAGTGATTACAATATGTGTGTTCACAAAACATAGAATACATAAGCAAATAACAAGTTATTTGAAATAGTTGATCAGCAATTAAGCTGGTGAGTTCATAAGATTTTAGTGATGTGAGTAAGTTTGTAAAGTGTTGTTTAAAATGCAGATGCAAAATGTTGTTGAAAATGTAGTTGTAACATGTAGTTGTAAAATGTTGTAATTCGTAAATTCTGTTTTGAAAAGTTCGCCAGTTCCTCTAGAAAATCCTATATTTCCTACGTTGATGAAAGTTTAAGTAAAATGTCACTACAACCCTTTCTATGGGTACTAAGTGGGTACAAGTTATATAAGGCTCAGAGTAAACAAACAATCGATTGTGC
The DNA here is from genome assembly GCF_002870075.4 of Lactuca sativa. Taxonomy (NCBI): domain Eukaryota; kingdom Viridiplantae; phylum Streptophyta; class Magnoliopsida; order Asterales; family Asteraceae; genus Lactuca; species Lactuca sativa. The sequence continues at coordinate 341,408,916 of NC_056626.2, forward strand.
GCATCTGCCCTAAGCTCACAACCAAACGAGGAAAAAAAGTTAAGGCGGATAGCACACATCCCATTGGTTGTTAGATCATCGTCATATATAACCCTCGTGTAATCACTTGTTACTCATGGAGTTAATTGTAATGGTTCCTTTATATCTAATAGAAAGTATCTTTGTGAAAACCCATATTTCTTAGTATATAATGGTGACCACAGTGACTACTTTTATAATAGCATAGTTTATACTACTATATATAATCTAATATCAGATAGAAAGTTAATTGAGTGAATCTGCCCTAAGCCCACAACCAAACGAGGAACAGGAGCTAAGGCAGAAAGCACACATCCAACTACCTATTGGGTATTAGTTATATATATAAACTAAGGTATTATGGAGTTACTCACCTAAGGTCCCTTAAATTGTACTAGTTTAATAAAATGGATTAAACCCTTTACTGGGAAGTTTCTAGTTTTGTATACAAAAATATAGATTTTGGAAAGTATGTTTCATACTAGCAAAACTGTGCTCTGACTCTGTGTCCTATAACCTGACCCATACCTGGTACCCTTATGATGACTTAATGTATACTAAGCATACATATATATAGAGTCGAATACAAAAATAGATTGGGTGAATTCGTTCCAAGCCCACAACCAAACAAGGAACAAGAAATGAAGCGGAGAGCACACATCCTATTACCTGTCGGAACCTATTGGTATATATACGTATCATGTGATGTATACATTAAGGAATCATAAGACTAGCATTATGGTCCCTTTCTTTTAAACGTAGCCTTCTACCAAGGCATCTACTGTTATGTGCTAGACTCGACTGTTCTCTTTGTCGTTTGTAAAAAATGTAAGTACTGTAATATTGTATATAGTAACTACTATTGTACTAAATGCCTTAAATTGATTATTAAGGTATAATGTGATGGCTAGATCCCATACTAAACGGTCTTCCTGACGAAAGATTATGGGACCTAAACGCGACCTCTGCAATCAATTGCAAGCCGTGAACATCCACATTAAAATTATGTGATCATGTATACCTAATATAACTTTCACTTTTTGTTTAGAACAATGCATTAGTGATTCATTGGTATAATTAGATTTTGTAATAGTGCCATGCTATAGCATCTTAGTATGGTCGTTCTGTTATAGTATCTTAGTAGGTTCTGTTTCTCGTACAGTATGTTCTGTTGTATAGTATGTAGTATGTATGAATAGTATGTACTAGTGTATAGTATGTTCTCTTTGTTATCGTGTATTGTATCTAGTATGTACTGAACCCCTAAACTATACCCATTATAGTTTACTAGTAATCTACTTGAACTGTTATTGAAAAGACTCATTTTACTACCAAGTTATGCTTGTACTTTAAAAACGGAGTTTTGTTAAACTATAAAGCAACAAAACTGTAAAATAGTTTTTGAAATGTTTTGACCACTTATAGAAGACATAAGAAACATTTTGAAAGATGATTTTAACAAATAATTACACAATTATCATTGTGTTCAACTTGTATTCCCCCCTTAAAAGCATTTAAAACAGTTAAAAGATTCATTACGGGGTATGAACTCACCTGATGTGCGTGATTCAAACGGGTATGCGTGTAAGGATGAGAAGTTCCACGAATGAAGTCCTGAGACACAATAAGTCCTAAATGACATATAAGGACACATATTGACATGAATATAGTGTTTATAAACAACTATATGAAAGGAAACACCTTCCGGGGCTAGGAAACACCTTGACCAAGTGTTGGAATCACATGTGATTCAACAAAGGAAGGTAGGATGGCACTCACATGAGTTTACTACCATGGTTTTACGGCCCAAGGGAGTTTACGGCCGTAAACTCATGATCACTCATGTATAATTGCAGTTTGAAGGCTAGGGAAGCTTTAGGGACTTTTGCTATACACTAGGATGAGAAAGACCACCTTATTTAAGGCCTTTGATGAGTTTACGGCCCTAAGAAGTTTATAGCTATAAACTCATGGCCAATTATGTTTATGAGAGTATTTGAAGGTCCTAAACTCATCCATGAAGGGTCCTGGGTCACTAGCTTTGCATCTAGGAGGGTTAATGACCAAAATGGTAACCTTAAAGGGGTTTACGGCCTTGGGAGATGGCTTGGCCGTAAACTCCTTTTTTCCTTGTGTTCTTGATGATTTCAAGTCTCTAAGCATGGATACTAACTAGATATGAAGTATAGGGAAGAGTACTTACGATCTAGAAGCTTGAAATGGTTGATATTTGCCAAGAACACTAGTGTGTGTTCTTGGTGCAACTTGAATATCTACACAAACATGATTTCCATGGATGAAATCAATGTATATAGCTAGTTAATAAGATGTATCAACTAATCAAGGGATAGAACAGTTACTCTTTTGAATATCTAAGGTGAAAGTTGGATGATAGTTGAGAGAGAATGAAGAAAATCGGCCAAGGAATGAGATAAATGGCTAGAAATGACCAATTGCCTTATATATGCTCTTGAGTTTACGCCCACATGAGTTTACAGCTGTAAACTCATGGTCTTGTGGCCGTGAACTCATCTAGATGAGGTTAAGGTTCGATTTGCTACACTGTGGTTCTAGCAGGTACTTTCTAACACTTATTCCTTAAGTGTATTAGGCTCAAAACTCCTTAGAATGACCTTTAACCGGGCTAGACCTTTGTACTAATGAGTTTGACACTCAGTTGAGTTGATTGACTGTGTCTTCAAAGTTAAAAAATTTTGGGTTGTCACGTAAGGTTTATTAATATGTTATAGGTTCTAATATATTAATAATATTATTTGATTAATATTGATCAAGAATTAATTTGGAATTAATTATGTGATCAAAAAGACACTAATTAAATATATGGGGTTGATTGTGTAAATCATCCATTCTTGTATAGTGGGCTAATAATCCATGGTTTATATGAATTGGACTAATACCCATAAGGGGCTCCGTGGATAGTCCATGGAGGTTATAAACCCATGGATCATGGAATATGAAAATCCATGCACATTAGGGTTTACATGGAGTAACCCTACTTGTGACACAACTATAAAAGGACCCCATGACTAGCAAAATCGGCAATACTAAGTGAAGAACAAGAGGGCTAGCCGATTTTGAGTTATAAGTGTATTCTCTCAAGGTTATTCCAAGAGTTGTGGTGTTGTGTGAGACATTTGAGACATCACACTTGAGGTGCTAGGCTCACAAGGTTCTCAAGGAATCCAAGCAACAAGAAAGGTATGTTTTCTTACTAGCTTTTATGATTCAAGTTCCCCATGCAATGCTAGATAGGTTAAGAACCTTGGAAATCAAATTTGCATGTATCTTAGTAAAACATAGACCCAAGGTTTCTACGGTTGCATGTACACCTTAGGAGTGTTAGAATGCTCAAAACCCTTCAGTGGTATCAGAGCCTAGGCTTGTTTTCTTGGTACTTGATGCAAACTTGTTGAAAAAACTCAAAAAACTTCACTCTGGTGAGTGAACTAGCCGAGTTCATGGGGGAACTCGATGAGTTCATGTGTAAAATCAATCTACTCATCGAGTAGGCTCATGCACTCAAAAAGTAAGAGGCCCTGGATGCAGATTTTCGAGTTTTGCTACTGGAAATGGACTAGAAACATTACCCTAAACTGTTTTGGTCTTATAAAACTTGTTTTAGATGGTGTAATGGTTATGCTAATCCATTTACAATGGCTATTATCAAAATTTCAAGTTTTTATGATTCTTGAAATTGTTGATATGAATCTTCATACACTTATGAGTTTAGAAGATCATAAGAATTATTTTCAACTTGCTTGTTAGTTTAATTCTTGATCTTGATGTGTTTTAATGGAATCCATAATTTGTCCTCAAGTTATGGATTACCAAAAGTCTTTCTTTTAAAAGTCCATTAGTAAACACATAGGTTACATAAAATGAAAAGTCTCTCATTTTAATAAACCATTAACTCATAAGTTAAGAAATATGAAAAGTTTTGAAAGTTACAAAACTTGCCCTCAAGTTTTGGAACATGTAAAGTCACTTTATATATATATATATATATATATATATATATATATATATATATATATATATATATATATATATATATATATATATATATATATATAAAAGAACAAGTCATTTTACCATTAGTAGGCCTCATTCACGAAGCCGGTCTACAAGGGGGGTATAAGGTTGTTGCCTATAAAATGGCAGCTTAATGGGTGTCCACTCTCACCCACCGCTTCCTTGACTGGTGGAGGGTCGTTATCCGAACGGGTAAGTCAATGAGTTTAATCCTCATTAAAAGTATGATGGTTATAAAGTAACTAAATGTTTTTATAAATTCTAAATCTTAGTTACTTTAGGAAAATGTGAATAAGGTGCTAGCCCATGAAATTACACTTTGCACTTTGCTTAAGTCATTAGTGGAGCGTGTGTGGTTAAACGGCACACTAACATGGACTTAACAAGGTAGGCAAAGGGTGGCTTAAGGTTTATCATAGATCGGTGGAGCGTGTGTGGTTAACCAGCACATTGGTTGAGTGATAAACATTAAGAGTACCATGTAATTTGCATGGTTACTTCACACCTTGTTTTGTGATCCTCGACATCCTAGTCACAAAACTTGAAGGGCACACTCGAGTTTGAAACATGCCATTAAAAAGTTCAATGAATCTCAAAGAATCTAGGAGTTTCAAAACCAATTAAAACCTAATAATTTATTTCGTTTTTCATGGTGGAAATTGATGAATCGTCATTCACCTACCTTTAAATATTTTATAGCTTGGATTAAGACATCCCTCTTCTAAGTTATAAAATATTGTGTTGGGTCCTAGCCTCAATATTACATTTCGGTGTCTTATTAAGGACTATCTTTATATCTAATCGAAACTTGTCTTCCTTCTTTTTTATATGTCTTCCAACAATGCTGCTTTTGGCTCAAACCCTACCGGCTCCTTCTCTCTCATGAACCTTTGTGGGAGAGTCATCTTTGATGGATCCAACTTTATGGATTGGATCAGGAACATCAGGATGGTCACTCGGTATGAGGACAAGGAATATGTCCTCGACAACGAGCTAAAGGAACTTGATGAGTCGTTTGCTACTCCTGAAGAGATCAGTGAATACTGGACTCATGAGAGAGATGCCACCAAAGTGGCATGTATCATGTTGTCCACAGTGACAACCGAGCTCCAAAAGTCCTATGAGGACTATTACCCTTTTGAGATGCACCAGGACTTGATGGATCGCTACCATCAGAGTGCTCGTCAAGAGCGGTATGAAATCATCTCCTCTATGATAACAACCCGGATGAAGGATGGTGAACCCATCACGGGCCACATGCAGAAAATGCAAAAGTATGTGGACCGTTTACTGAAACTGAATGTGAACTTCCCCGAGGAGTTGGCAATTGACATCATTTTGCACTCTGAATGACATACCACATAAACAAGGAGAAACTTACACTCAGCAAACTTCAAGGACTTTTGAAGACATCGGAAAGTGGTCTTAAAAGTAAATCGGTTGTTACTACTCCTACTCCTACTATGGCCCCTATCTTGGTAATCGGGCAAGGTAAAGGAAAGAAGAGGAAGAGCCCTTCGAAGGGTACCAAGGAAAAGTCCCTTGATGGCTCCTCCTCAAGTGGAACCAAGAGAGGTTCTGTCACTCCTTCTGCCAACCCTAAAGAGGCTGAATGTTTCTATTGCCATGAAAATTCGCACTGAAAGCGAAACTGCCCAAAGTACCTGCAAGATGTTCAGGATGGGAAATTCAAACCCAACCATGCACGTATTTACACTATATTGTCTAATAACTCACCCCATTCTAATTCTTTGGTCCTTGATACAGGTTGTGGTATTCATATATGTTCTGATTTGCAGGGACTAAGAAGAAGTAAGAATGTGGAGCATGGGAAGATAAACTTAATCATAGGGAATAGGAAAGCTTCACATGTCACCAGGATTGGAGTTTACTCTTTGTTGCTAAGTAGTGGGTTTACATTATATTTGAATAAATTTTGTTACTCGTTTGAAATGGCGAGAAATATTATTTCCTTCCATGGTTTGTACAAACAAAGGTTTACCTTTTCATTTGATAATGAATGTGGTGGTATTAAATCTTTTTTTAATAATGTTCTTTATTTTAAAGCATTACCTTGTGATGGTGTGTATGAAAATGTGTATGTTGTAGATAACTTAGGAAATAATGTGTTGTGTATCGATTCTTCCAGTATCTTGGATAAAGCATCATTATGGTATTGTCGTCTTGGACATGTAAGCAAGAAACGCATAGGCCAACTCCAAAAGGATGGAGTCTTGGAGTCATTTGACCTAAATTCGGATAATAGTTGTGAATCTTGTTTTCTTGGGAAAATGACAAAGTCACCCTTCACTGGTACTTGTGCTAGGGGTGAGCGTTTGTTGGATCTCATACATACTGATGTGTGTGGACCCTTCAGAACCGCCACAAGGGATGCTAACCGCTTCTATGTGACTTTTACTGATGATTTTAGTAGATATGGATATGTCTACTTAATCAAGCATAAGTCAGAAACCTTTGAAAAACTCAAGGAGTTTAAACAGGAAGTGAAGAATCAGTTGGGCAAGAACATTAAGATGCTTCGATCCGATCGAGGTGGTGAGTATCTTAGTACAAAGTTCTTTGGCTATCTTAAGGAATGTGGGATTGTCTCACAATTGACACCTCCCGGTACACCGCAGCTTAATGGTCTGGCTGATAGGCGTAATCGAACCTTGTTGAATATGGTTCATTCTATGATGAGTTGAGCTTCGCTACTAATCTTATTCTGGGGGTATACCTTAGAGACTTCCGCTCATATTCTTAATCCAGTCCCTACCAAAAAGGTTGCCAAAACACCTCACGAGATGTGGACTGGAAAAGTTCCCAATCTGGACCACATCAAGATTTGGGGTTGCGAGGCTTTTGTGAGACGCGAGATCCATGATAAGATAGAAACTCGAAATGAGAGGTGTATTTTCATCGGCTACCCATAGAAATCCTATGGTTACCTCTTTTACAGACCCAATGATAATGTGGTCTTTGTAGCAAGGAGAGGAGTCTTTCGCGAGAGAGAGTTCATAAGCCAAGGAAATAGTGGGAGGAAAATTGACCTTGAAGAAATTCAAGATTCAAGTGGTGAAGGAACCTCAAACCCTAGCAATAAACCTAAGGAGGAAACTCTTGTTGATCCGACAGATGAGTATGTACCTCTGAGGCGTTCAACGAAAGTTACGAATGCACCTGAGCATTACTATGGTTTCCCTATTACTGCGGAAGGTGATACACTTATCATTGATAATACACAGGTAAGTCTGGATGAACCTAACAGCTACACGGAAGCCATCGCAGGCCCTCAGGCTGCTAAATGGAAAGAGGCTATGGACAACAAGATACAGTCCATGTATGACAATCAAGTTTGGAACTTGGTTGACAATGTACCAGGTCGTAAGGCAGTCGGGTGCAAATGGATCTTCAAGAAGAAGACCGACATGGTGGTAATGTACACACTTATAAGGTGCTACTGGTTGCAAAGGGCTTTTCTCAAACTCCGGGAGTTGATTATGATGAGACCTTTTCACAAGTAGCGAAGATTAAGTCTACTAGGGTTATACTAGCCATTGCTGCATTTCATGACTATGAAATATGGCAAATGGACGTCAAAACCGCTTTCCATAATGGAAAGTTGGCTGAGGATGTTTACATGAGTCAGCCAGAGGGTTTTGCCAGTACAGAGTACCCTAATAGAGTGTGTAAGCTTGAGAAATCCATCTATGGATTGAAACAAGCACCTCACAGATGGAATCTTTGTTTCATGAGAAAGTCAAAGAGTTTGGCTTTTCAAGGAGTGAAGATGAATCTTGTGTATATGTCAAGGCTAGTGGGAGTATAGTTAGCTTTTTGGAACTGTATGTGGATGAAATACTACTTATAGAAATGACATCTCATCTCTACAGGAAGTGAAATCTTGGCTTGGGAAGTGTTTCGCAATGAAGGACCTTAGAGAAGTTGCCTATATCCTAGGGATAATGATTTTGAGAGACATGAATAAGAGACTAATTGGACTAAGTCAGAGTACCTACTTGGATAAGGTGTTAAATAGGTTCAACATGCAGAATTCCAAGAAATGAGAGTTACCGATCCAGAGTAACGCCAGATTGAGTAAGACTCAGAGCCCGAGTACAGAGGTTGAGATAGCAGTGATGATTCGAGTACTGTATGCTTCCGCTGTAGGCTCGATCATGTTTGTTATGACTTGTACTCGTCCTGATGTGGCCTTTTCATTAAGCATTGTCAGCAGATATCAGGGGAACCCTAGCAAGTCTCACTGGACTGCAGTAAAGAACATTCTCAAGTACCTGCGGAGGACTAAGGACTGGGTCCTTACCGTTGGTGGGAGTGATGACTTGAGAGTAGTAGGGTATAATGATGCTAGCTTTCAGACTGATAGGGATAATTTCCACTCTCAGTCAAGCTGGGTCTTTACCTTCAACGGAGGAGCAATTACTTGGAAAATTTCCAAGCAGGAGACATTGGCTGGTTCAATTTGCGAATCAGAGTATATAGCGGCAAGCACGGCAGAAAAGGAGGCTATATGGCTAAAGAACTTCATTGGACACCTTCGAGTTGTACCAGCTATAAAGGAGCCTATAGAGATTTTCTGTGATAGTGAAAGTGCAGTCGCCTTAGCCAAGGAACCAAGGGACCACAGGAGATCCAGACACATCGACAGAAAATACCATTTCATCAGACATCTAATAGAAGAAGGACTCCTCGTGGCAAAGAGGGTGTCATCGGATGAGAACCCAACAGATCCCCTCACAAAGGGACTCGGTAGGGTTAAGCATCTTCAACATGAGAGGCGCATAGGGCTAAAAGATGATATTAGTTTTAGAAGTTAGATAGCTTTGAAATTTGTAAAGTGTATTTGAAATTTGATGATAAATAAAAGTTGTTGTTTATTTATAAGTAAAGTGTTGCTATCTTCTGTCAATCGTTTACTATCATTTCATTTTGCATGTTTTGACTTCCAAAATAATTATGTTGTGGTATATCATATTATTCAAATTCTCCACAATCGGTCATATGTTGGAAGTAGATATGAATCAAGACTGTCATGAGTTGGATTGTAGATGTCTAAGGTGTTGGACATAGCAAGAGTTGCTACAACAATCATGAGTGCTCATAAGTTCTGAGTATTGAATTCAACCCACGCTCACTTGTATCACTTCATGGAATTTATCTCGAGTGATCGTGAGATGTTAATATCATATAAGTCTTCAAACCTAGAGATATGAGTTGTTGCCTATGATTTGGTTATACATTGGTTGTACGAAAACGCATTGTTAACTCGATGTTATAAAACGTGCCTCTGTGTATGATTCAACAAGTAGTAGAACAAGCATATGAATTGAAGTTTATCTGTTCCTTCTTGGATTAGAAGCGATATCTGGGCCCCTCGATGATTTTTTGTTGACCTATGTACCGGGCCCAATCAGAACTAAATTGATGTATTCGATTAAGTTCTATGTCAAACAAATCAGGAAATCAGGAAACAAACTTTTGGACAATAAGTAAGACATTGTTCAATGTATTTGTCTGGCTGATATCTAGAATAGAGGATTATATGATCACTTATCTTAAATGGCGTATCATCATCATCTCAGTTCCATGAGACCTTGAAAGAGCTACGATTACATATCAGTTCCTAAAGTCATTCTTGCAATTATATTTATTAGACTTATCCAAGTGGGAGACTGTTGGATTAGGTGTCTAAGTTTATAACTATTCCTGGAATGTACATGATCCGGTTGGCATGGTCCATTTGTGTTGCATGGCATTGCAACACTTGGATAGACTAAATGAGAGAAAGGACACTTAAGGTTTATCAATATATTATAAGTTCTAATATATTAATAATATTATATGATAAGTATTGATCAAGAATTAATTTGGAATTAATTAAGTGATCAAAAAGAGACTAATTAAATATATGTGGTTGATTGTGTAAATCATTCATTCTTGTATAGTGGGCTAATGATCCATGGTTTATATGAATTGGGCTAAAAACCCATAAGGGGATCCATGGATAGTTCATGGAGGTTATAAACCCATGGACCATGGAATATGAAAATCCATGCACATTAGGGTTTAGATGGAGTAACCCTACTTGTGACACAACTATAAAAGGACCCCATGACTAGCAAAATCAGCACTACTAAGTGAAGAACAAGAGGGCTAGCCGATTTTGAGTGATAAGTGTATTCTCTCAAGGTTATTCCAAGATTTGTGGTGTTGTGTGAGACATTTGAGACATCACACTTGAGGTGCTAGGCTCACAAGGTTCTCAAGGAATCCAAGCAACAAGAAAGGTATGTTTTCTTACTAGCTTTTATGCTTTAAGTTCCCCATGTCATGCTAGATAGGCTAAGAACCTTGGAAATCAAATTTACATGTATCTTAGTAAAACATAGATCTAAGGTTTCCAGGGTTGCATGTACACCTTAGGAGTGTTAGAATGCTCAAAACCCTTCAATAGGATGATGCAGTGCGATCAGGTCGGGCCCTTCCCCTTCAAATTGAAGGTACCTGAAACATAAAGTGAAACTATAAGCACAAAGCTTAGTGAATTCCCCCAAATACCACATACTAAAAAAATATACCGCCAAGCATGTCTGGGTGCTTGCCTACCCCTTCGGTCTATTTCAACCGGATATTATCAAGCATATGTGGGTGCTTGCAATCCCTTTCTGTCTATTTCAACCGGATACTGTTAAGCATATTTGGGTGCTTGCAATCCCCTTTGGTCTATTTAGAACGGATATTGGGTCTATTTCACCCCCTAATACTACCACATAATATCATCACAAGAATCACATAGTCATCAAGCAAATACATGCATAACTGACAATTGTCACAAAAACAATCATCACACTACCTCATAAGCTAGTGGGTCGGCATTGGTGCCTTCGACCCATGGTACCATGAAGGAAAACACACCTTAGACTGAAGATATCAAATTGCACTCTTTGGAGGACTCGCGAAATCCTCTCCATAATGCACAAGCATAAAACCCTAATTAGAAACTAGGCCACATTCTAACTCAAAAGTTTAAACCCTAATTCTTGACTTAAGGCAAAAAGGGCTTCTTTACCCTTGCCTCATTAGGCCTCCCTCCCTCCAAGGCCCAAATCCATACAAAGTCCATAAAGGAATCCACGCCCAACTACAAGGCCACTAAGGCCCAATATGGCCCAAGAGCACCCAACATGGCTTTAAGCCCAAAAATGTCTACTATAACAGGTGGGCCTGAGGCCTAACCTAAAAAAGTCCAAAAAGCCCAACAGTAATCAAGCCCAAAATTCTTCTAACTCCACAGACTGCGCACGCACGATGTACATGGCTCGTACGCCCAGTATACACTGATGATAATCCGGAATCGGGGCACTGGCACAGTACGCGCAACATATTCTAGAGTATGCCCAGCGTACTGGTCAGTTAGCCCATACTTGTTCCCATGAATTAACCCCTTAAGCAATAACATCTAAAACTTATATCCAAGCTCATAATAACATCTTAAGACATAAAGTTGCAAACTTATGCTATTGAATGCCTTGTTGGGGCCCAAACTAGGACTTAAGCCCTCCAACACACTTAGGTCGTCACTAACACATGCATGGTTGAGTCTTAACCTCCAATATAATATTTTTAAGACTCCATACACTTCCAAGAATCCAAAAGGAGAACTCAAATGACCTGGATTAGCTCATACTCCAAGAAGCCAATTTATGGGACCAAAAGATGCTAAAATCTACCCTAAACCTAAATCTAAGCATAGGATGATCAAGGCTTAGACTTTATACCTTCAATAGTCTAGAAATGGTGCACAAACTACGGATCTACAAGCTCCTTCATATCCTTTGCTTCTTCCCAAACTTCATTCTTCTTCAAAACCACCAAAGAACACCCAAACACTCAAGGTAAGCTCAAAAATGCACTCAAGAAGGTTAAGGTTCGAGATTGGCACTAAAAGGATAAAGAAGGCTAAAAGGGTAATGGACTTGAGGGACTTAAGGTCTTTAAATTGTTGGGGTTTTAGTATACTACAACATCCTATGGTGCACATACAACCCTAAATGCCTTGGATCTATGTTTTCTATAATTATACATGTAATAGTGTTTCCAAAGCATTAAGCTTATAACTAGCATGAAAATAACATATGTATAATAAAACATGTTTTAGATATACCTTTTGATGTTGTTGATGTTGCTAGAAAGACTTTGGTCTTTAAGAACTTAGTGCCCCAAGTGTTGCACCTCAAATGGAATCACAACTCACCTAGGACAAAGGATGAAATTTTGAGAGAGAATTCCATGCACCAAAATCGTCCATCTTTCTCTAAGAATAGAAGCACACGAAATTGATCAAAAAATAACATATTTATATGTAGGATTCCAAAGGTCATGGGTATAACCTAAATCCATACCCATGGTTTTATGATCCATGGTTCATGTGGCCTAACTCTTTATGTATCCATACATAAACTTAGTCCAACATGTATCATAAGCCCAACACATATAAATATAACCAATTACCATAATTAGTCCCCATAGATTTAATTAGTCTCTTTTGATCACTAAATTAATTCCAAAATAATTCTTGATCAATACTAATTAAAATCATGTGATTTCATATTAATATATTAGAACTTATAATATATTAATAAATCATATATAACCTCTTCTCAAAAGTCCATCCTAACAAATTGTCTTGATGTTATGCAACCCAAATGCACCATCCTACTCTCGGGTCAAGTACATACCAATAATAGTTATGGGCTTAGACATCTAATCCAACAGTCTCCCACTTGGATAAGTCTAAAACTATTATTGTAAATAAGACTCCAAAATCCCGACTAGCAATCGTAGCTCTTAAAAGTCGTTGTCGTACTCTAACCTAGTCAATGACGTGTCCATTAGATAAGGGATCATATATTCCTCTACTCCAGATATCATATGGACTAAGACATGGATTATAATCATTCTCTCTGTCCATCTGTTGTTTCCCGATTTCTGATTTATGACGACCGACTAATTGAACAAATCATATCAGTCCAGGCTCAGCTGAGCACTTAGGGTTGTTATCACTAAATCATCGAGGGGCCCACATATATCACTTTTATCCACATGGGGTAAAAGGAACGGATAAACTTCGACCCAAATGCTCGATTGTACCCACTCTTCAAATTACACACAACGATATGTTTTATAACATCCAATTTACTGGTGCGTTTACATATGTCAATGTGCAACCGACTCGTAACTACAACTCATACACCTCTGTTTGAAGAATATAAGATATTATCGTCTCATGATTACTCGTGATAAATCCATGAAGTGATTCAAATAAGCATGGGTTTAATCCAATACTCGAATCTTATTCCAAGAGCACTCATGAATACTGCAGCTATGTCTAAACCATCTAGACATACTACATACCCATTCATGAAAATCTTGCCTCAATACCTACTTCCAAAGTAAGATCGACCGTGGACGGTTTGAATAACCTAGTTATTCGGGAAGTCAAAACATGCAAAGTGAAACACAAGAATAATACTAATCCAATATGGCCCCAAAACTTTTGAGTCATATTGATTACTCATTATTCAATGTATAATGTTTCGAATAATCAACTTAATACTTGAACTAAAACAATAGTTGTCCCATGCTACAAGCATGCACACTATGTTTACCTATGGTCATTTATTTGTGGAATAGATCAATTGAAAACATTTCAATGATGCTCATTTCACAATTCCAAATCCTTATGATAAATGTAAGAATACAAGATTCTTTGACATTTACTGAAATCTGTTAGATTCTAAACTTATATGCAATGATTCTCTTGTAATGACTATGCACAAAAGTCACAAAGACTCGGCAACAGACATTACAAAGTATTCCAATGGAGAGTAATTCCATGGAAACGAAGTCTCACATTCAAAGTACATTCCTTTGAATATCCTTCTTGCATTAAGTTTTCTAATCTTACATAGATTTAAAGAATAATTTCCACTTATGGAAACATTTCCATATTCCCATTTTGACTATCACTTCTGAACAAGAGTTGCCTCTTTTCAGAATATGTCAATATGATCCTCCCAAAATTAACACTATACTTCCAACTGTCCATGAGTAACCAATCTTTGGTAAGCCTCAGATTGTCCTTGATAATTGCTTAATCATTTTAGTCATATACAGTTCTGGTCATTTTTCCTTCTTAATGCCCTAGGCATTTGGAAAATTTAGAATACATAGAAATATTATAGCATATGAAATCGATCCTACACCTGAAGCATATGGGATACGATTCATAATGTCTCACATAAAGACATGATCCTAGACCAGTCTTTTGCTATAAATTTTTCTATTTGCCATGTTCTCACAATTCGGACTATGAAAAGGGATGTCGTAATCATAATCGAATTTTGAGAACACAATTAACATTTCCATATATAGAGTTTCCTTATGTTGAACCATTCCAACATAATATTCATATATATACTTGACTAAATTTGATTAAAAGCTCAATCTAAGCTTGTAGAATTGAAATGAAGTATGATTTCTTCTCCCTTAATTATAGCAAAAAAAAATTTCAAACCCTGCAACTTTGCAAATTGAAACCTTTCCTTTTTATAATTAACACTGCTAACTTGCAACACTTACCACAATTAATTATGCTACCACTATCATAATAATTACTTTACTAGCATAACACATATGCTCCCACTAGCTTTGACATGTACCCAGAAATTAGTTGGACTTCTAGAAATCAATATTTTATTTTCTTACCAAATTTCAGATTTCTAATATGAAATGCTTCGATAAGAATTTATCTAAGCTTCCCAAAATCATAGTCTCAAATGTTTAGACCTTTTCCATTTCTCACAATTCGAATTATGAAGAGGGATGTCTTAATCATAATCGAATTTGAGAATGCAAATATCACAATTTCTATCTCCTTAAAATCTACTTAGTGAAAGCATTTCCTCACCATCATTTTCATGAGTCGAAGAGAAATCTTATGACACTTAGATTTTATGGTGTATGTGTTCTTATCGATATGAATTTGTCAAAAACATAACCACAAGAGGAGGTTAGTGAAAAATCCAACTCATATGGACTAAACTCGTTCAATCTTAATTTCTTGCCACCTGGCAGCACAAGGGCCTAACATTGCTTCCAAGTTGTTATGCAAACAACTGAGAACTCATAGAGCTCACATGCATAGTCAACTTTAACTCGAATGGGCACAAAAACAAGAATATGTCAACACGATAGGTTACAAACCTCAAGTCGTGTGCTAGTAATAAACAACAGGTTTTATTCTTGATTAGTTTTTGAGATCCTTTTCAAGATCATTAAGACTCCCACTGACCTCTTGACATATAAGATTCTCTTGTCAAGAAGCATTCCTTGACAAAACAAATATTCAAGAGTTAGTGCGGATTCTTATCAAGACAAACACTTCACACAATTGGCCTTAGTTGGTCTTTGTTTTATCCAAAACATCACAACTCACCAATTTCAAATGTACAAGAGTAAAAAACATTTTACTCTACATTTGATAAGTGTTTTAAACCTTCTTCACATTATGTCACTCAAGGATCGATCTTGGAGTGTTACTCTAAGACTCATTTTTGGAACGAAGTATGATTCATCTTTTCATTTAACCATTTCAATAATTCACGATTCCTCTTCTTAGTCAAACAATTACACTAAGATGTCCTTAGAGGATCAATTGTGATATGGTTTTCCTAATCATTAAAATGATCATAAAACATGATACTGAAGTACTCTCCCATCTTTTCATATTGGAAAAACTTTTATCTTTCTGCCTAATTTGATTCTTCTCATTCGTCCTGCCATACATTGTAACTTTTCCAATGTTTCAGAATTATACTTAAACATGTAAGCACAACCATATTTACTAAACTTTAGCAAATCATGAAGAATAGCCTTATCGTTCTTTGTGGTGGATCTGGTTAGTGCACAACCAAGTGTACCCAATCTCATAGTCCTTCACTTGACTCACATATACATGCGAACAAGGAATTAGTCCTAATTTCCCAAAGATGAGAATTATCATTCATCATACAATACAAGTTGCATGATCCCAAGTTTCTATCCAACTAAAACTTGGGTGATGAAAATCTTTCCTTATTTGGTAATTTATGAGTTTATGACACTATCACAAATAAAAGAATCAAATCCATTTTTCCAATATTGCTATCAATGGAAACATGTAAACAACAATTTTCACAAATGCCACATTAAGGATACTTAAAATAAATAAAATAAAAAGTTTTCCTTTTATTTTAAAAATTACGGAAAAAACTTATCCTTACAATGCAAATGCATATGAAAACTATGTTGTTATCTATTCCTAAGCAATCTATCATAACTCTTAAGCAGCAGCTCAAAATTCTAATCTTCGAATCATGCGATCGAAATCCATCTTCGCGATCAGATTTAGCATAATCTTCTTCTAAGCTTCCTCTCCTTTTTCGATTCTAAAAAACATCAAAATGCGACCTAGTCACATCATGTAATAAAAATCTCCATATAGGAACATAATAGAGTTAGATAGTGGACTTTACCTAAAGCATAGTCAAAATTTTCAGTTTTACCATCCTAGTGAACTTTCAGGTAAATAAGGCAGCTTCGCAACTAATGCCCCTTCCTTTGGCAATAGAAACATATGGACTCTTTAGTAATGGTACATGCGACTATCTCAGACTTAGCCTTTCTCTTTACCATTTGGTCAACAAGGTTGACTATGGCCGATCCCTTTCCATTGGGAAGAGAAGACTTTTATGGACTTCCAATGTTTCCATTGTCAATGTCCATGTAAGTTTGCGAAGTGGATCTTCCAATCAAATTTTCTTTACTAGTGCTCCAAATCATTGTTGATTCAGCAGCAACAAGCAAATAGGTAAGATCATTAAGGGTCCTGTCGTGGTCTATCACATAGTAGTCCTTAATGAACTCATTATATGACTCGGAAAGTGATTGAAGAACCCAATCAATAGTCAACTTACTTGATACTTCGATACCCAAATCTCCCAGCTTGTCAATATGAGACTTCATCTACAAGATGTGAGTACATATAGACACTGCTTGTCGATAGGGATTGAGTGACCTTGAACTATTCAATAACTTGTGGGTTAGGGAGAACAATTGGAGGAGGTGGAGGAAGTGAAGTATGATTTTCAGTTCCATTAATGCACAATAAAGGGATTAATCTTTCACCTTGATCGTCATTTGGGATATCATCTTCATTAGGAAAGATTTATCTAAAAGGGTAAGGAAGACTATAGTTGTCATAACTAGACATCTATGAGGGAGAAATTCAAGTTTAGTTGATTTAAGTCCTTAATATAACACCCAATACGAAATATTAAGGCTCGAACCCAAGACAATATTTTATAACTTGGAAGAGGGATGTCGTAATCCAAGCTACAAAATATTTGAAGGTAGGTAAATGACGATTCACCAATTTCCACCATGAAAAACGAAATTTAACATTAGGCTTTAAATGAATTGAAACTCCTAGATCTTTTGAGATTCATTAAACTATTCAATGGCATGTTTAAATCTCGATTGTGCCTTCAAGTTTGTGACTGGGATGCCGAGGATCACAAACAAGGACTGAATAACCATGAAAATTAACTTGGTACACTTAATGTTACAACCACCTAATCAATGTGGTGGCTAACCACACACGCTCCATTGATCTATGATTAAAATCAAGCTACCCTTTTTCACACATTGTCAGCCCCAGATTAGTGTGTCGGTTAACCACACACACTCCACTAACGACTTAACAATGTGAAAAGTGTAATTTCATGGGTTAGCACCATAACTTGAGGACAAGTTATGGAAGACATAAAAACTATTTTATGATAACATTTAAAAGCAAGACCTTTCATTTTTCCATAACCTATGAACATAATGAACTTTTAAAAGAAAAAACTCTTCATTTTCCATAACTTGAGAACAAGTTATGGACTCATAAAAACCATTAAGATCAATTATTCCAATTAACACAAAAATGAAATAATTTTTCTATGATCTAGATCAAACTCATAAATAAAGATAATTCACATCAACAATTTTCAAGAAATTAGCTAATCACATAAACTAATACAAATCTTGAAACATTGACAATTATCCTTTATTTGGATGAGGATAATCATTACCATAGCATCAAAATCAAATTTTATGAACAAAAACATTTTATGGTAATGATCCTAATCCAAAACAGGCCAAAACACTCGAAAATTTGCACTCAGGACAGCCAACTCGTCGAGCCCCTAGATGCACTCGACGAGTCCAAGAGTATTTTCAAGCAACTCGTCTAGTCACCCAGTGGACTCAGAAATTTTGATTTTTTTTGCGCCGAAAACTAATAATAACATCAAATATAATAGAAAACAACCCTTGGCTCTGATACCACTGTTGGAATTTTAGTATACTACAACATCCTATGGTGAACATACAACCCTAAATACCTTGGATCTATGTTTTCTCTAATTATACATGTAATAGTGTTTCCAAAGCATTAAGCCTATAACTAGCATGCAAATAACATATGTATAATAAAACAAGTTTTAGACATACCACTTGATGTTATTGATGTTCCTAGAAAGACTTTTGCTTTTAAGAACTTAGTGCCCCAAGTGTTGCACCTCAAATGGAATCACAACTCACCTAGGACAAAGGATGAAATTTTGAGAGAGAATTCCATGTACCAAAATTATCCATCTTTCTCTAAGAATAGAAGCACACGAAATTGATCATAAAATAACATATTCATATGTGGGATGCCAAAGGTCATTGGTATAACCCAAATCCATACCCATGGTTTTATGATACATGGTTCATGTGGCCCAACTCTTTATGTATCCATACATAAACTTAGTCCAACATGGATCAGAAACCCAACACATATAAATATAACCAATTACCATAATTAGTCCCCGTAGATTTAATTAGTCTCTTTTGATCACTAAATTAATTCCAAACTAATTCTTGATCAATACTAATTAAATCATATGATTTCATAATAATATATTAGAACTTATAATATATTAATAAATAATATATAACCTTTTCTCAAAAGTCCATCCTAACAAATTGTCCTGATGTTATGTAACCCAAACGGACCATGCTACTCTCGGGTCGAGTAGATACCAATAATAGTTATCGGCTTAGATATTTAATCCCACATAAATACGGTGCAAACCCTAAAAATTAGGGTTTCCCCTAGCTTGAGTACGCCCAACGTTCGTCGGGATCACCCCTGATGACGCATATGCACGTAGTACGCCGTGCATACCTAGTGTACACCCAACGTACTCACAAACCCTCCATCACCTGTTAATTGAATTAGAATAGATTAAATCATTAACTTCATACATGGCGACTCGGGTGATACAACTCTCCCCCACTTGAATCAGACTTCGTGCTCGAAGTCCGCTGCCGGAAATAACTCTAGGTAATGCTCCCTCATCTTGTCCTCTGGCTCTCATGTCCATTCTGAAACCTTGAGGTGCTGCCATTGCACCTTAAGTAGCTCAACAACCTTGTTCCTCAAGGTTTTCGTCTTTTTGTCAAGGATCGCTACTTGTCTCTCAATGTAGTTCAAGCGATCGTCTACCTAAATATCCTCCAATGGAACCACTGTGGAATCACCAGCCAAACATTTCCATAGTTGCGAGACATGAAAAGTATTGTGAATCTGACTGAGTTCCTCCAGATGATCCAATCGATACGCTACCCTTCCCACCCGGGCTATAACCCTAAAAGGACCGATATGCCTAGGGCCCAGCTTGTCGCCTTCCTGAATCGAATGACATCTTTCTAAGCTGACACCTTCAGGAGAACTATATCCCCAACCTGAAATTCTAGGTCTGATCAGTGTTTATCAGCATAGCTTTTTTTCGACTCTAAGCTTTGTGAAATCTGCTCCGAACTTGCTGAATCAACTCGGTAGACTTGAGTACCACTTCAGTACTCCCCATGACTCGCTGACCGACCTCGCCCCAGCATCTCGGGGTCCTGCATTTCCTCCCGTAGAGCATCTCAAAAGGAGGTCGATTGATGTTGGCATGGTAGCTATTGTTATACAAAATTTCCGTTAACGGAAGATACGTATCCCAACTACCGCCAAAGTCTAGAACACACGCTCACATCATATATTCCAATGTTTGGATGGTCCGCTCGCTTTGACCATCCATTTGCGGGTGTAAGACCATACTAAAATGCAGGTGGGTACCCAACTCCCTGTGAAACCTCTTCCAAAACCTATAAGTGAACTGGACATCCCTGTATGATACTACTGAAACCGACACCCCATGTCGTGCCACAACCTCCCTAATATAAACTTTAGCCAACTTCTCCAGAAATATGCTCTCCTGAATCAGAATAAAGTGTGTGCTCTTGGTCAATCTATCCACGATGACCCAAATCGAATCCACATTGCGTCCTATCCTAGGTGGCTTCATAATGAAGTCCATGGTAATCTTTTCCCACTTCCAAACGGGAATGTCTAACGGTTGCATCTTGCCATGAGCTTGTTGATGTTCAACATTGACTTTCCTGCAAGTCAAGCACCTCTACACATACCAAACAACGTCTTCATACAGGGCCACCAATAATCAGGATGAAGATCTCTATACATCTTCGTTTCCCCGAGATGATGGAGAATCTCGATTTTTGTGCCTCCTCCATAAGAGCCTGATGCGCACCACCCCAATAAGGAACCCACTCTCTCCGATGGAGAGTCAATAAACCCCGACTATCATAATCAAAGGAAGCGACCTGACCCACAATGCACTCACTCTTCTGGTGCTCTTCCTTCATAGCCTCGACCTAAGCCTCTCGAATCTACTCCAATAGTGGGGTAATCACTGTCATCCTCATACATATATCCTTGATCGGAGCCGCGACCACCTTGTGGCCGAGAGCATCGTCCACCACATTGGCCTTTCTCGGATGGTAAAGGAATTCACAATCATAATCTGTCACCACATCCACCCACCTATTTGCCTCATATTCAGATTCGGCTGAACAATCAAGTACCTCAGGCTCTTATGATCCATGTAAATAGTACAGTGGCCCCCATAGAGGTAGTGTCGCCAAATCTTGAGGGCGAAAACCACAGCCCCTAACTCCAAATCTTGTGTCGGATAGTTCACCTCATGAGCCTTCATCTGCCTCGAAGTGTAAGCAATAACACGACCCATATGTATCAAAACAGTGCCCAATCCCATGATAGACATGTTACAATAAACCACAAAATCCTCAACACCCCCTAGCAAGGTCAGAATCGATGCCTCGCATAATCTCTGTCTCAGGGTCACAAACGTTTCCTATTGCTCAGGCCCCCAATGAAAAGTGACAGTCTTCTTCTTTAGTTGTATAAGGGAAACGTTCTCTTGTAGAAATCCTGAATGAATCTCCGATAATAACCTGCCAACCCAAGGAAACTCTAAATCTCAGATGGAGACCTCTGAACCTCCCACCACATCACGACCTCCACCTTGACCGGATCAACCATAATACCATTCTGGTTAACAAGGTGCCCCAGAAACTGCACCTCGCGCAACCAGAACTCATAATTAGATAACTTCACAAGCAATATTTCCCTCCCCATGGTCTCCACAACCTTTCTTAAGAGCTCCTCATGCAGAACATGGGTCATGGAATAGACCAGGATGTCGTCGATGAATACAATCACATACCGATCCAACATCGGTTAGCACACACAGATCATGAGATCCATGAACACGGTTGGAGCATTAGTGAGCCTAAAGGACATCACCACGAACTCGTAATGACCATAACGAGTCCAGAAATCCATCTTCTGCACATCATCCTCTCTGACCCTCATCTGATGATAACCTGAACAATCAATCTTGGAAAACCAAGATGCACCATGAAGTTGGTCAAACAAATCATCAATCCTCAAGAGTGGATAACGGTTCTTCACCATTAGCTTATTCAGCTCCCGGTAGTCAATACACATTCAATGCGACCCGTCCTTCTTCTTCATAAACAAGATCGGCGCACCCCAAGGAGAATTACTAATTCGTGTGAACCCATTATCCAACAGGTCCTGCAACTGTGTAGACAACTCCTGCATCTATTTTGGAGCAAACCAATATGGTGCTTTGGCTATCGGAGTTGCACTAGGAACCAAGTCGATCCGGAACTCCACCCACCTCTCTGGAGGCACTTCAAGAAAATCCTTCGGAAACCTATCCGGGTACTCCCGTACAATCGACACATCATCAACCGACGCCTTACCCTTCTCCCGGGTATCCATAACATAGACGACAAAACCAAAACAACCCTAATGAAGATATCTTTTGGCTCTAGTAGTTGAGCATAGGACCGGCTCGCATTGAGCGCCCTCTCCATGGACCATTAACTCTCCCCTGCTTGGGGTGTGAACACGCACCATCTGGCGCTCACAATCAATCACTTACCCATTGGGGCTCATCCAATCTATATAACCCTGTTCCTACGCAAAGGAATGGGAACCAAATCAATCAGATACTGCTCGTTGAACATATTTGGAACACAATCCTGATGAACCCTAGATACCCGGACGGATCGATCATCCACAATCTTAACCTCTAAAGGATGATCCAACTCACCCGGAGCTCCAACAAACCTCTTGTTGAACGCAAGAGAAACGAAAGATTGGGTAGCCCCTAAATCAAATTATATCAAGGAAGAGATACCGTTCACAAGGAACGATCCTAAAACAAAACACAAAAATATACGCAGAGAAATCAACGTAAATAAAGAGTTAAGGAGAAGAGACATATCCGTCACAACATTTGGTGCAGCACACGCCTCCTCGACAATCTACTGAAAAACCTTGCTCCTCACAATAGGCGCATTCGCCTTGCCCTGGCAGCCATCATTGATCCGTAGGGTCGCTAGAGCAGGAGCTACTACTGATGGTCCTGATGCTAAAATCGGGCAGTTGGCCTTCTTTTAGCCCCTCTAATTACAATGAAAGCAAATTAGATCTGATGCCTGGGTGGTGGTGATAGCATCAGTACAATCCTTGCTAAAGTGCCCTGTCTTGCCACACTTGTAGTAGCCCGAACCACCCGCTCTACAAACCCCATCATGCGACCTGCCATATTTGCCATAGCGGCTCCGACCCTGCTATTCCTTCGACCTAGAGTCAAACCCCTTGGGTTTCTTCATTGAAACCCTAATTGTCTACCTATGCTCCGCCTTCCTCTTCCCAATGTGCTCCAAATCAATCTCTTACTCTCGCGCCCTGGATATCATGTCATCTAAAGTTGGATAGGCAGAATAACTAACGAACTACCTTATGTCAGATCTCAAGATATCATGGTATCGGGTATTCCTCATCTCCCCATCTGCTGCATACTGGGTTACCAACAATGCCCTCTCTCTGAACTTGGCGATGATCTTCGCCACAGTCTCAGTCGTTTGCCTCATGTCAAGAAACTCCCTAGGTAACTACTGCACCTCAACAGCTAGTAAAAACTCTACTCGAAATCGGGTCACAAAATTCGGCTAGGTCATGGATTCAATGGTTGTGGCTCCCAAAGCATAGCCAACCTCTTCCTACCAATCTCGAGCTCGCTCCCTCAAACATCCTACAATGAACCTGACCTTCGACCCATCGGGCCAGAAGCTCGTCATCTGAGCACACTCGATGTCATCTATCCAATGCCTGGATACGATGGGGTCCTTCAACCTAAAGAAATATGGTGCCCCACATCCCATGAAATCTTTGGAGGAGAGTGTGTGGGTCCCTGACTGGCTAGCAGCTATATCGGCCTTGAAGATCCTAAGTCGATCCTCCATCAACTCGATGATACCTTCCTTGATCGACCCGAACATCACCGAGGTCGCCTAAATGATGCCTCTAGTAACCTCAGATGCAATGAACTTGCGTAGCCTCTCATCAATTGGTTCAGTTCTCATGCCCAAACCAGATGCAGATCCTAAACCCCCTGCTCCATGACGTTTCATCACCATACTGAAATATAACCACATAAAAAATTACCAAACACACGAGAAGGTTTAAACTCTCAAGTTCCTTAGATTCATCGTGGTCTTCCTGGTCTCAGGTATAAATCTTGTACTTTCAGTAGTACAGGCCCAATACTACCTTCCACACATATTTATACCCTCCTCAAGGACCACCCGCGCTCCTCCAAGTCACTCTTCCCTAATGATACAGTCCTTAAACTATAAGGCACCCTACACACCAAAGCATCTCACGGTGACTCCCTAAGACTCCCTTCCTCACCCCTCTCTGGTATCAACTGCAGAAGCAACTTCCACAAATACTACCTAACGACTGAATGAACACTATTACATACTACTAGTACTAGATAATTCTTTGAATGACAGGTCCCACACTACAACGGTTGGACTCAAACAAGAGCTACGCAATAGAGTTAATCCTATCCTTCTAAAATTATCCAATCTCAATAATATTTAATACAACGCAACATCCACTAATTAGCGAGTACCAACAAAATTTCCTAAAGAACAAAGCATGCAACATTCGAGCATCATACAATTTAACTCAAAACATACCCTATACATGCCATTTTAACAAGTAACTGATCTGACACTAGCATGCGAATCTATAAGCTCAAACAAATAGGCGCATAAAGGCATCTTTCCTAGCATTCTATCATGCAATCCTGCGTAGATCCTTAGCCCCTAATCTACCATGTAATTCTCATATCATAGCATACAACATATAACATGTATTGGTATTTTGGGAAGTCTTACTTGAGCTCGACTAATTGTACGCATCACACCCCTTGTCTTTTATTGAAATCCTTAGATTAAAATGTTTCTTTTGATGTAAAACCTACCAAACCCTCGATTTGAGTCCAACCACACCCGAGAATATGCCTGGATCCCTCAAACCAAGGCTCTGATACCAACTTGTAACGTCCCAAAAATACGGATAAAATTTTATTTTTAATTTCATTCAAATCATACAACACTAATATCAAAATAGTCAAAAGAGTATCAGAGTAACATGTTATTAGAGTACAAATTCCCAAAATATCTAAATGCGGAAACCATAGGGTGATGCGGTGCAATCAGGCCAGACCCTTCCCCTTCGAACTGGAGATACCTGAAACATAAATTGAAATTGTAAGCACAAAGCTTAGTGAGTTCCCCCAAAATACCACATACTAAACAAACATATTGTCAATCATATATGGGTGCTTGCTTACCCCTTCGGTCTATTTCAACCGGATACTATCAAGCATATTTGGGTGCTTGCAATCCCCTTCGATCTATTTCAACCGGATACTCTCAAGCATATATGGGTACTTGCAATCCCCTTCGGTTTATTTCAACCGGATATCAGGTGTATTTCACCCCTACTACTACCATACAATATCATAACAAGAATCAAGGATTCATCAAGCAAATACGGGCATAATTGACAATTGTCACAAAGACAATCATTACACCACATTATAAGCTAGTGGGCTGATATTGGTGCCTTCGACCCATGGATACCATGATGGAAAACTCACCTCAGACTGAAGGTATCAAATCGTACTCAGCGGACGACTCTTGAAATCCTCTCCCTAACGCACAAGCATAAAACCCTAATTAGAAATTAGGCTACATTCTAACTCAAAAGTTCAAACCCTAATTATTGACTTAAGGCAAAAAGGGCTTCTTTACCCTTGCCTTATTTGGGCTTCCTTCCCTCTAAGGCCCAAAACCATAGAAAGTCCAAAAAGACATCCTAGCCCAACTACAAGGCCACTAAGGCATAATATGGCCCAAGCTCACTGAAAATGGCCTTAAGCCTAAAAAGTCCTACTACAACAGGTGGGCTTGAGGCCCAACCTAAACAAGTCCAAAAAGCCCAACAATAATCGAGCCCAAAAGTCTTCTACTCCACAGACTACGTATGCATGGTGTACATGGTTCATACGCCCAACATACACTGATGACAATCCAGAATTAGGGCACTGACTCAGTACATGCAACGTACTCTAGAGTACGCTCAACGAACTGGTCAGTCAGCCCATACTTGCTCCCATGACTGAATCCCTTAAGCCCTAACGTCCAAAACTTAGATCGAAGCTCATAATAACGTCTTAAGCCATAAAGTTGCAAACTTTATGCTTTTGTATTCCTTATTAGGGCTCAAACTATGAATTAAGCCCTCCAACACACTTAGGTGGTCACTAACACATGTATGGTTGAGTCTTAACCTCCAAGATATAATTTTTATGACTCCATATACTTCCAAGAGTCCAAAAGGACAGCTCAAATGGCCTAGAGTAGCTCATACTCCAAGAAACCAAGTTATGGGACCAAAAGATGCTAAAATCCACCCTAAACCTAGATCTAAGCTTAGAATGATCAATGTTCAAACTTTATACCTTCCATATGCTAGAAATGGTGCACAAACTCTAGATCTACAACCTCCTTCTTCTCCTTTTCTTCTTCCCAAACTTCTTTCTTCTTCAAAACCACCAAATAACACCCAAACATTCAAGGTAAGCTCAAAAATACACTCAAGAAGGTTAGGGTTCGAGATTGGCACGAAAAGGGAAATGAAGGTTGAAAGGGTAATGGACTTGAGGGACTTAAGGTCTTTAAATAGGGTGCAAACCCTAAAAATTAGGGTTTGCCCCTGGCTTGAGTACGCCTAACATACGTCGGGATCACCCCTAATGGCGCATATGCACAGAGTACGTCGTGCTTACCTAGTTTACACCCAACGTACTCACAAACCCTTTATCACTTTTTAATTGAATTAAAATAGATTAAATCATTAACCTCATACATGGCGACTCGGGTGCTACAACTCTCCCCCACTTGAATCAGACTTCGTCCTCGAAGTCTATTGCCGGAAATAACTCTGGGTAGTGCTCCCTCATCTCTTCCTTCAAATCCCACGTTCATTCTGAACCCTTGCGGTGCTGCTATTGTACCTTAAGAAGCTCAAAAAACCATGTTTCTCAAGGTTTTCGTCTTCTTGTCGAGGATCGCTACTTGTCTCCTAATGTAGTTCAAGCGGTTGTCTACCTTAATATTCTCTAATGGAACCGCTACAGAATCATCAACCAAACATTTTCGCAGTTGTGAGACATGAAAAGTACTGTGAATCTGACTGAGTTCCCCCAGATGATCCAATCGTAATTAAAAATATATCATTTTAACGGAAATAATCTAAACGAAAATTATGGTAGACTTAAATACGAACGTGTGAATATAAAGATCGTTAAAATTTGTGATCATATGAAGTTACTACGTTCAGAACACAAGACTCAAGCAACGAAACAGTCGATGTCACGGTGGTCATAAGCATGAACAATCTCAAACACCTTATTAATGATTGTCCAGCATAATATGTCGTGAAAAAAACCTAAAAAAACCGGTCATAAGTATTGATTATGTAAAAAAAAAATACAGATTTATTTTGCAATAAAAAAATATTAAGGACTAAATGTGTAAAAAATATTAATGACTAACTCTGTACAAAATGAGAAATATATATATTACCCTTTTAAGTCATTATACCATATCATTGATATGACGGTCATAAAGACTAAATATTTACAGTTAAACAAGTTGAGGAGGTAATGTAAACGAAAAAACTTAGTAACCAAATGTGTACAAATCAAAAAGTATATTACCATTTTAAGTCATTATACCATATCATTGATAAAGAGATTGATAAAGAGAAATAGGTTTGTGGATTGTCTGGCCTAACACGACAATAAATTTCAAACTCAAGCATAAGGAATCCATCGATAATCGCTGATAAATTTCAAACTCGGTATTGGGGCAAAGGGCTTTTCGCCTTTTCCCCGCCACACTCCAAACAAATTATTTGATTTCTTGGTTTGAGAAAATGACTTCTAAAATATCCAACTCCGAGGTTGAGATGGATTTGAAGAGATTACTCATCAATTTTGCCAAGAAGGAATATGTTCATCGAATTTGGAAGCAAATAATTGCCAAATTACTTTCTTGATAATAATTGGATCCTTGACCCAACTCCCCTGTTCTTTATTGTCATTGATAATTCTATGAACAACGATGTTCTTTCTAGACCCGCAATTTCATTGCGTTTGTTGTTTTTATATTCCTTCCTTTTTAGCCTTTAAAGGAAGGAGAGGGGTCTAAAATCCGCCAAGATTTCCAATGCATCTTTTGTTTTTATTCATTCAAGTCTTTTTTCTTCGAGAATGTTTTTACTTTTTCTATGGATCTCTATTTTTCAATGACATTTTTGACTTGAGCTTTGTTGCACGCAACCATGAAAGTAATGGTCTCAAGAGGTTTATTGCATGCCAATAATTATGTTTTAATTCTTAGTTTCATCACCGAGTTTTGAAAAATACGAAAAAAAATATCTTGAACTTTAGGTACTATTCAATAAAGTTACAAGTTTTGGTTTTTAACTCAATGAATACAAAAACGTGTACACCTACTTTAATTCATATTAAGAAGCTTATTATTATTATTATTATTATTATTATTATTATTATTATTATTATTATTATTATTATTATTATTATTATTATTATTTTATTTTAAATCAATAATTTTAAAAAATAGAAAATTGCCTTTTAAAACAACTTTTTACTACCAGCAAAATTTAATTTTCAAGAACACAATTTTTTTCATCCAAAATAATTATAAAATAACTATTAACTTAATCCAAACATTAAAAAAAACTTATCAACTTATAAATTTTCTGCCACCTTACAATCTAATTCAAACACTTTTTAGAAATTCATTTTTAACATCATATCCTATCTAATAAACCAAAGTTTTTTTACTACATGTAATCACCGTATTTAATATGCCACTGGGCATTTTTTAAATTTTATTTAAATCCATTTGACAAATTATGTTTTTTTGGCTTTGTTATTAAATTATAAAAAAATCTAATCTAAAAATATAATAAAGAAAATAAAGAAACTTAAATGTCTTTATAAATTCTCACATAATTTGTCAATTAATGTATTAAATTCAATTTACCTTGCTAATTGATAAATAAACATAATTTTCGGCTAATCCCTTTTGAATTAATGATAATTTGCATAAACCTTGCAAAAATTGATTCATGCACAACTAATATTGATATTCTTTTTAAATTCAGTTTTGCAAATTATTAAACATATAATGCTTAATAAAATATATTAATTTTTTTATAAAAAAAAAACTCGTATATTACAATGGTCTCATACCTAGTATGTTAATAATAACTTTGATAAAAAATGACTTATTGGATTAAATAAACAATCCCAAACACCCCCTAATTTGTAGGAAATTTAATTATTTTATTGATTATTTTCATATTCAGGCTATCAAATTAAAACTGGTTTGATCAAATTGAACTATTTGGTGCTTAATGCTTTCAACATTTTAATGGTTAGCGCAATAGAAGATTTCTTAACTGTTCAGAGATTGCTAAGAAGCTTTTGAGTTGTTAATATTGTTCAAAGACCATATCAAACACATTAAATCCTAAAGGAATTCACCTCTGAATAGTTTATTCGGAGGTTAAAATATCCCTAAAATGATAAAAAAAAAAATTATTTCTTTGAGGACCAATTACATCATCACATACACGATCAATCCAATCGTAGCCGTTGATTTCAGATCCAACGGACAAGAAGGTGGTATGATTATGGAAGGGTGATGTAAGCAATTGGTGTGATAGGCAAAATGGTAAAAGGGCAAAGTGGGGAGAAGGCGTGCAAAGGTAAGTGGCAGTTAATGATGGTTGTTTTAGACGAAAGCTTATATTGAGTAACGTTTTAAGTGGAAAGAGAAGGGTATTGTCGGAAATTCAGAAATACTTATAGAACACAAGATATTTATTGTACCAAACAAATTATTACTCGTATAAAATCAGATATTTGGATATTTTTTCGAACATATAAATGAATTGTTTTTGTAAAGATATTATTAGAAAATGTTACTTGATTTCATAATAAATACTTCTATATTTCTTGGATGTAAGTTAATATTATATTAAGGTTGTACAATATATATATATATATATATATATATATATATATATATATATATATATATATATATATATATATATATATATATAGGAAAAATAACAAAATATTAAGTTTTTTTAATTAATTATCAAGAATTAGCCAAAACGTCACCTATTCTCGCAATAGGCATACATTTCTAAGTGATCCATTAAGAATGCAAAATATTCACTACGAAATTGTCATCCATATACATAGTTCATGCCTATTTTACAATAAAAGTTGGTATTTTATGCCCTATGAAATATCATTATTGTTAGAAAATATATTATTGGTTGATGTTAACATAATGTAAATACTACAATCCACACATGGAAAAATATTATCGAATGATCACGACCTGAATCCTAATCGTATGTCAAGAACATGTCGACTCATGTCATGTAAACATGTTTCCCTTAAAAACATATTTCTTCTATAGTATTGGACATATGTCTCCAATAATACAACAATTTAAATAGCTCTTCAAAACCGTTGAACCGACTAAGCCTTGTTTTTACCTTCATGGTAGCAAGAAATAGATAGCAATAACAATAGAGGAGACGGGAGAGTTTAATGGTTCATTCAGTTCATCTTTACCATGTACAAAAATACTCTATTTGTTAAATTGATAACCATCATCATAATCACATTTATGATAAGAGAAATTAAATATTTTCATATTTTTTGTTCCTACAAATCCTCCTACCTAATTAAATAGTGACATGTGTAACATTTAATATCTATTTTATGATATTTTAATATATTAATATAAAACATGTCATCATTTAATTGGATAGGAGGATTTGTAGGAACAAAAATTTCTCTTGTGATAATTATAAAACCAATGACTTAATTATCAAAGTAAATCAATATTAAACACAAATGTTATAACATGTGCTTAATTTGGGTATTAAAGCCTTATTGTAACCGAAAAACCAATTAAGATGTTGATTACATAAATAAATTGAACTATTTGAAATTCTATTCAACCAACGTACTATAGTGATTAATTTCTTATTCATCTACGGTTTTGGATGTTTAACATATCAAATAAAAGCACAAAATAAAAGAACACAAATATGTATAAGTATTTAAATTTTTTGATATTAGATAAGGTTTAAAATTTTTGTTGAAACCGGACAAAACCCAATTTTGAGATCGGATAAACTTATATTTTTGAACAATTATTCATGTAAAATGACAAAAACGAGTTATACTGTCAAATTATTCATATTTTCACTAAAATCGTGATTTTTTTTATTGAAAGAGCATTTTCTTAAAATTGTGTGTTTCAGATTTTCAACGATGGTTTTTGCAGAAAAATGAACTTTCATATTGGAAGAACCAAGTATTAGATTGACAGAAATTAAAGAAAATTAGAAAAAAAAATCTTAAATATAGATTATCATTTACTAGAATAGGTGAATCTTTTTGTTTTTTTTTTTTATCAACAATTTAAAAAATAATAAATAAATATGATCCATGCTAGCACACGGTTATTTGTTAACTGCTTCTGGCTGGTTTTGGCAACCATACCCATAATCTAGATATTAATGTTGAGGGGTTGTAGGGTAAATTCGTAATTATGCAAATTGGGAAGGGGTAAAAGTGGAAATAAAGAAAAGGGGAGAGTTAGATGTCCCGGTCAGCAGCCGGCAGAATAACTAAAAATGCCGCTTTCTTGTCTCCCATCGCAGTTTCCTCGCCTGTTTTCCTCTGTCCCCCCTCTAATTTAATACGTAACTTGCATCCTAATCTCTTTCACCCCTTCAACTTTACTTTATTTCCCTTTTCAATACTTCATTTTTTTTTATATTTGTTCTATTGCTTCTATATATCTATGAATTGTACTCCATAAATGATAAACCGTTATTAATAAATCCAGAGAATTTATTCCGTAATGTTATATAATATTTTAACTACAGTGAAGTCAACTATGATGAATAGAAATCTGGATAACATGTCATTATATAGTGAACAACAATGTTACCAATTCTTTTAAATATGATAATTTATGTTTTTTTCTTTAACATTACGATTTGAAACTTGGCTGATTAGTTACCAATGATTTCTTTAAACGAAATTTAATAACCATGTTCATTTTGTTTGGTAAGCTTAAACGAACGAATATAAATAAAGTCTTGTTCGTATTCGTTGGGTATGTTTACACCTCTAATGATATTGAACAAAGTATTAGTTATATTTATATATGTTAGATCTGAACACAGATAATAAGATTGTAAAGGGGATGGAATACAATGTTAAGAGGTTTTCAAATGATTTTACAAATGCAGAAGGTAAACTATCACACCTTTATCAAATCGTCTTACAAAATGATAAACACTAATATGATATAAACAAAGTTGCACTTTCTATCTAAGCTCAAGCAATAACATACAATAGCTAAAACTCTCTAAAGATTGGTATCCAAACATACATGCTAACATTGTTATTTATAATTGCTTAGAGATTGATCATTGATTTGGCATAAAAGATCATATTATTTTATTTGTTAGGAATAAAGTACTTTAGACCTCTAAAAATGTTGTTGGCTATAGAGCCAAAGGTCATTGCACAACTGTTGCTTGTTGTCGCTTGTTGTAGTTTGTACTTCAATATCATGATTGTTGTAAGGATGAATGGTGCACCCATCACACGTGAGGTGTGATGCTAAGGTGGATCACCATCACAACATGAACACCACCCCTTTCATGACGTTGCTGAGGTGGCATGGAAGGAGCAAAGTGATTTGTGGTCGTAGTCTTACGCAAAAGTCTTCTTTTGTTTAGCGCCTTTTCATGGGCATGAGGGGTGAGAACACCACCTCACCTAGATGACGGTGGCCCGATGATAAATACAATGCTGATGTGGTTGGGTGATGTAAGATTTGTACTTTTTAAACATTGAAATAATATGGTTTTAAAACTTTTTAAAGTTTAAATCATAATCATTAAAACATGTTTTCACAAAAGTTGAACCAATATACTTTTGTTTCAAAATAGACTTTCATAGGATGTACAACTAGTAACAAACAAACCATAGTAAAGATGCAATTACATATACAAAAATGACAACTATGAGCCTGCGTACCACGTCCCACGAAAAGAATCGCATCGCATTACAAAATCGATATGTCACATTCACATAATTAGGGTTCAGATCAGACTCTCGTCTATGCGCCGAATAATAGAAACTTATGTGACACGTTCATCATGCAGAAACAATTCCGATTAACCCTAAGCGATTTTCATATTACAAAGGATTTTAAAACATTTAAACTATAGTGACGTGATCTAATCAATTCACTAACATGCAAATATGGTTAATCATAAACATATTGGAAATCAAGTGCTATAGACATGAACCAGTGACTTTGATACCACTGTTGGGTTATGATCACAAACAAAATGCCACAAAGGCGCACAACGGAAGCATATAAATAAAACACATAACCCAAAAGTAGATCCATGTTCAACCTATCTAAAGCAACAAAATAAATCAACGATATAGGGATTATAGAAAGAGTACATTTGTAGCCTTTGATCTCTTTGGTCTAACCAGTTGATCGATATGGTAAGATCCAAAAGATAATCCCATTAATGTAGTCACACCTAAGGAATATAACACAAAACCTTAACAAGTCTGAATCAGCCACCAACTTAAACCTAAACGATTAGGGTTTATGATCATAACACGACGTGTATAGAAGAGGGACGCAGAGTGTAAAAGTGGTTGATCGCGAATTTGGAGAAGGGTTAGGGACTACCAAATTTCATAGGGGTTTTGCTATTGCATCAATTTTATAATTTGTTTATGAGGCTCTCTATTTATAGGGAAACTTTTGAAACCCTTAAGGGAGAATCACTTAGTCATGAAGTAATTATCTTTAAGTTTGATAATTATGCGACTTTCAGATTCTTACACTTAAACCCCTTTAAGTCTACAAGTTTCATTTAATTAATTAAAGACTTAATTAATTAACAATATATCCCTATAATTCTTCTCAAGTCAATATTCGTTGTTATTAACCTTGCATGTAACCCAAAAGGACTATGTCATTAATAGTAATATTACTAATTGTTGTGAGTGTGTGCACTATTTCCAACAATCACCACATCTAAAATCGGGTGTAAGTTATGCGTTTAACTTAATGATCACTTTAATGGTTTGTTTTATTAAACTATGCATGTAATTTTAGAGTGAAAAAATATTTTCTAAAATAAATTTGTTTGAAATGCATTAAACCATCAAAAAAATAACAATTGTTGTACTTTGATCATTGTTTATGGTCTTGAAGATTCTATAACAATGTACAACAACTTTAGAGTGACTAAATTTTATAAAATGATTCTGATATCACAATTGGAAATTTATGTACAAATATACATATGATGGGTTTTCTAGGTTACAAATAAGAAAAATTGCACAGCGAAAACATAACCAAATTATGGGTACATGCAACCTAGAAGTCTATGACATTTTCTCAAGTTATAGCAACATATTTATGAAACAAACATCTAACCTATGTAAATCTAAAATTACAAAGTTAGAACACATACCTTTTGCAAAATTCGAATAATGCAAACAATCTTCTTGAAATCTTCCTCGGAAAGCAAGCACGAATAATGTGAATCTCTCTAATGGTTCACATCCAAACCTTAGAAAACCCTAGGATCAAAAATATAGAGAGACGATGAGAGAAAAAATTGGCTTCTCTATATATTGTGTAGGGATCGGTTTTGGATAGGGTTAGGATCTTATTTATAGCTATTAGAAATCCAAATTTGAATATTAAAATGATAGTATTTTAACTAAGTTCAGATTTGTTTACTTAATAGCTATTAGAGGCTTCCAGAATATATCTGGAACCTCCTTAAACCGTCCATGCCTAGGGAGGTTCTAGATTTGCCTCCATTGCTCAACTATTAAATAATTGCAATTAAACCCTTGCACCTTTATTAAGTTTCGATTGCCTCCGATGATCATACCCTCTCGCAACTAAGAAGTAACTACAAGAAAGAAAAGAAGAAATCCAGAAATGAATAATAAGTTTAGATTGCATCCGATGATCGAAACAATTCAAAAATAAAGAACAAAAACTGAAATGAATATTGAATCCGATGACTTCCGATGTTCAGAACATTTCAGAATTAACAATTTGAATTCCAAGATGAATAGGGAATTCTGATGGCTTCCGACATTCGAAACATTTTGAAATTACACAAATGATTTCGGAACTAATTCAGCCTCAATCATTCTGAGCCCTTGAAGAATTTGATTAAAAGAAACTTCTGGTAGGGATTTTGTAAATATGTTCGCCAATTGATCTATTGATCTAACAAAATGAACTTCAACATTTCCATTTTCAACATAATCTTTTATAAAAATGATATCTTAAGGTGATGTGTTTTGTCTTAGAGTGTTGAACTGGATTGTGACAAATATGAATTGTACTTTCTGATTCATAATAAAGAGGAATCTTCTTCATGCTAATTCCATAGTCTCTTAACTGACTTTGCATCCAAATTATTTGAGATGTACATGAAGCAGCTACAATGTATTCGACTTCAACAGTTGAAAGTAAAACACGTGTCTGCTTCTTTGATTGCCGACTTATAAGATTTCCATCGAGAAACTGATAGCCACCTATAGTACTTTTCTGATCAAGCTCACAACCTCCAAGATCAGCATCTAAGATAGCTTGTGTGAAAAATCCAGAATTAGTTGGATACCATGGACTAGGACATGATGTTTATTTTAGATATCTATAGATGTTTTTCACTGCTATCATATGTGGATCTCGAGGATTACCTTGATAACGAACACAATATCACACACCAAACATACTGTATGGTTTACTTACAGTAAGATACTAAAAAGATCCAATCATTTATCGATATTATGTAAGATCTGCAGCATGTTTATCATGGGATGGAGTTAATTTTGTTTTGAATGCCTTGGGGACTTTCACTTTCGAATCACCTATCATTCCAAATTTCGTGAGCAATAATTTGGTGTAAGCTTCCTGATTAATGAAAATACCTTCCTTACTTTGTTTTATATTTAACCGAACAAAGAAATTTATTGGTTCCATCGAACTCATTTCAAATTTAGTTTCCATCAATTTTCAAAACTCACTAGTCAACGAAGGATTACTGGACCCAAAAATGATGTCATCAACATAAATATGAACAATCATAAGATGTTCACCTTCCTTCTTATGAAAGAAAGTAGTATCAATAGAACCTTGTTTAAATTTGGATTGTTTAAGAAGTCAATTCAGAATTTCATACCATAACAATGATTTGGATATTTTTCATTTATGAAACCTGGAGGTTGTTTAATGTAAACTTTTTCTTCAAACTCTCCATTCAGAAATGCACACTTCACGTCGATTTGAAAAACTTCAAAGTTTTTATGAGCAGCGTATGCCAGGAAGATATGAACAGATTCCAGTGGAGCAACAGATGCAAATTTTTCTTCGTAATCAATTCCTTCTTCTTGACAATATCCTTTGACCACTAGACATGCTTTGTTTTGAATGATATTCCTTTCTTTATCCATCTTATTTCTAAAAACATATTTAAGACCTACAATAGACGCACCTTTCGAAGTTGGAATCAATCCCCACACTTTATTTCTCTCAAACTCATTCAATTCATCTTGTGTTGCTTTGACCCAAACTGCATGATCAAGAGCAACTTTAACAGTTTTAGGTTCAAATTATGAGATAAAAGAATTAAACATGTAAAATTCCATTTTTGAAAATAAAGCAATATGTTTTTCTTTTTGTTGAGCACAAGTTAAGACTCCTGAAAAAGTATCTCCAATTACTTGAGTTTTTGGTTGATCTTTTGTCCATTTTTTCAAAGGTGGATAATTTTGAAATTATTCAGGATCAATTTCAGCAATTATTTCTTCAACTTTTGATTTCTCATCAGTGTCATTATGTGTTGAACTCTCCCCTTGGACATTTGTATTCATATTTGAATTTACCCCCTCGACACTTGTAATCAGATTTGAATTCTCCCCTGAATAAAATCATCATTATTTAAATCAGAGTTTGAATTATGATTTTGACTATCTTCATGAATTTCAATATTTTCAATAACATCATCAACTAGTTTTAACAATTATTCTTCTTTGTTATCTTTAGCTTTTTCTTCAGAAGAAATTACCTTTTCTAGCTCATCAAAAAAATTAAAAAAAATCTTCATAAAGAGTCATAAGAGGTTACGTTTAAGAGTTACAAGATGGAAAATTTTCATCAGAAAAAACATTCAAATTTTGTTGAGAATTTTTGACAAAATTTTGATCAAAAGTAACAAAATAACCCTCTTCAATTTTCTTAGATTTCTTATGGAGAACTCAGAAAGCTTTTGACGTCAAGGAGTATCCCAGAAATATTCCTTCTTCAACTTTAACATTAAACTTGTTATGATGTTCTTTTGAGTTGTAGATAAAGCACCTAGAACCAAACACATGAAAGAATTTGAACGTTAGGTTTTCGTTTATTCAAGATTTCATATGGAGTAATAGAAAATCTTTTATTTATAAATGAACGATTTTGAGTAAAACATGCTACTCCAATCACTTTAACCTAGAAATATAAAGGAATATTCGCAAAGGATAACATCGTCCTTGTAGCTTCACATAAGGAATGGTTTCTCCTTTCAACTACACTATTATGCCATGGAGTATACGGAAATGAAAAGTATGACTTATGCCTTTGTTTATCAATAATTATTAAAATACTTGATTTTTGAATTTCGATCCGTTATCACTTCTGATATTCCGAACTGGTTTTCGCAATTGTAACTCTATCTGCTTCACAAAATAAATCATCCTTTTTGTACTTTCAGATTTATGTTTAAGAAAGAAAACTCATGTAAACCGTGAAAATCATCAACAATAACCAAGATGTATTTGTTACCACATAAATCAATATAAATTAATTTAAGTGGCTCAACAATTTTATTATTTTTTATTGATAAACGACTTTTTTTGCTTTGTTTCCCATTTTGCAAGTTGCACACAAATGTTCTTTTTCAAATTTGAGAAGTGGAAGACCTCGTATATGATCACCAATCACAAGTTTGTTAATATCTTTGAAGTTAAGATGTGAAAGTCTCGTTTGCCATAACCAACTATCTTCCGAACACGCTTTGGTAAGCAAGCAAATTGAAGGTTTTCCTTAAATTGATTTCAAATTTAGAGGATACATTTCACCTTTTCGCTTTGATTTCAGAATCACCTTCCTTGAAGATTTATCAACAATTTCTGAGCCGTCCTCATCAAACGATACTTTAAGACCAGAACCTACAACAAGGTGAGAAACACTTATTAATTGTGTTGCAATCCTTCAACATAAGCTACCTTTCGAATTGTAAAGTCTCTATTGGTGATCATTCCATACCCTTTGATTTTACCAGCTGTATTGTTCCCAAATTTTACTTTTCCCCCCATCTTTCAAACTTCGATATTCTCTTAACTCCGATTTCCTTCCAACTATATGATCAGAACAACCACTATCAGTATACCATTCCGAATTGAACTTCTCATCATGAATTACCTACACAATTAAGGAAATTTAGGAACCCAAACCACTTTGGGTCTTGGTGAGAACTTTGCTATTGAGTTCAAGACATGAAAATCTTAGCTTTGTCGATCCAAAATGATTTCTTAATCACAACATTATTCACTCGTTTTTCCTTTTTAAAAACTTAAGATTTATTATCACAAAGAGTAATTTCAACAAATGAAGTTTTTCGATTAGAATTAACATTTCTTTGATGTGCCATTTTCTCCAAAAATTATTCTTTTTGTTTCCATTTGGATTCATATGCTTTCAGATTAGCATCTTGATCCAAAACCTTTTTATTTGAAACTTTAACAAATTTTGACTTTTCAACATTGATTTTTCCTCTTTTCAAATAATATGAATTTGGTGAAATTTT
The DNA here is from genome assembly GCF_002870075.4 of Lactuca sativa. Classification (NCBI taxonomy): domain Eukaryota; kingdom Viridiplantae; phylum Streptophyta; class Magnoliopsida; order Asterales; family Asteraceae; genus Lactuca; species Lactuca sativa. The sequence goes on from NC_056626.2 coordinate 341,448,007, forward strand.
TTATTTTGCTTTTGGATGTGAAGATGAATGAATATTTTGATTAAAAGATCTTGATGAATTAACAACCTTTTGATTTGATTTATTTGAAACATGATTAACACATTTATCCTTAAATACATTTTCCTTTTTCTTCCAAAACCTTTTTCTTGCAATCAAAATTTTTTTATATCTAGCATTCATTTCTCTTTCCTTTGCTTTGATTTCTTCAAATGATTTTTGATTATTTTCTTTTTTTAATTATTTTTCACAACCTCTTTTCTTTATAACACAAAATGGTACATCTTTTGTGCCATTTTTTCACCAACCTCATATGAAACATTCACCTTGTTTAAAGGTTCCGAAACGTATTTTCCTTTGACTTTCCAAGAAGTCTTTACATAAAGATCTTTTGTCTCATCACCATTGGCAACTGGCACTGACCAAAAATGATCTTTTCAACTCTTACATTACCATTATCAATAATTGATGTCAATTCCGATGTATCATTTTTGTTAAGACCATTTTTCACAAAAAATTGATTAGGGGTCTTCTGAACATTCAAAAAAATTGTTGCTTTTGCAGTCAAAGTTTGAAATCCTTTATTCACAACATGATTTTCAAATTCTATAGAATCTTCAAAAATCAAATTTGTTTTTGGTTAATTACTATTTTTCACAAAATAAGAACAATCAACTTTGTCTTCAACTGAAATCTCACTCATTTTACTTTCATCAAAATCATAAGTTTTTTTTAATTAGAATGATTATCTTCCGATTTCAATTTTGGCATAATAAGTTATATTTCTCATGTGAATTTTGTTTGACTTGTTGTTTGTCCTTTTCTGTTTGAATATTTTTCATCATCAATTTATTTTCTTTTGATTTAGTGAATTGTCAAATTTTTCAAGACCAATTATATAAGAATTATGCAAATATTCATGAGATTATATCACTGATTGACAATTGTAACAATCAGCATCACTTTCTTTTTCTTTAAATTCTAGAAATGGAATAATCATTTTATGCAGTTTATCATCGATTTCATAGTTAAGATAGAGCTGGGTAATATTATTATACAAACATTTTGCTATTAAACAAAAAATTGTTTCGTTGATTAGTCATTAGCCTATTGTTGTCACACCCCCAAACCAGAACGGCGGAAACATTCGGGGGCGAATGACATCATGTACAATATCATAACATTTGAATAATAGTAATCAAAGCACAACAACTATCATATTGATAATGTATAGTTTTTACATTTGCTCTCAAGGATCATAATAAATCCTTCAAATCTTCATATATTTTACGACTATTCCCAGTACATCTTCAAATATCCCAAGAACACATTCAACAAAATTTACTAGGAAGAACAATCACTTAAATTAATTCTTAGGAATTAATTGGTAAGTTTTCCTATTATCACCTAATGTTTATATAACACTTTATTGCTAATTATCTAATTTACATATATATGTTATGTGTTAAAACAAATTAGGATACGACTATATATGTACATGTTCAAAACCAAGGAACATCGCCACTCACATCGTTATCCAGCCAAGAACACACCCGAGGTGAGTTCATACCCCTATGTTTTCACGATTTCTCTACGTTTTAGGGGGGGGGGGGGTGGGGGGTACAAGTAAAACACAAGGAATCTTGTCTTATTATTTAAACTATTTCAAACTGTTTCAACTGCTTGTTTTACCTATATATATATATATATATATATATATATATATATATATATATATATATATATATATATATATATATATATATATATATATATAATATTAAGATTCTACAGGCTTAGAATTGGTGATTTCGCCTTAACTCCTGTTCGTTGTCTGGTTGTGGGCTTATGGTAGAATCATTTATTCGACTGTCTTTTCAGTCTTAATTATATTTGCCTTATATATAAGTATAAAGTTTTATTTCATTAAAACTTTACCTTTTTGTAACACTTCGAGCAAAAAGGATATTTTCGCACTTACTTTATTACCGTTTGTACAAAAATGTTAAATTGATGAAATATTTTTATCTCAGATTTACGAATATAAACACACAAAGTTGTTATAAATACAAAGGTTTTCATTTCAATAGAACATATACTTTAAACTATAATAGGTATAGTTTATGAACATACATATAATTTTACTAGTCAGGGATACAATACAAAAATAATTATATAAAAGTATAATTATTTACACTACGATTACACTATGAAAGGAGACATACATACGGTTTATTCATTAGAAAATGGATTTTCATTATTCTACATGTAACCGTCAATATAGCTTTGTGATTCACACCTTCAAGTACTTATCCAAGTTCCAACAAAAATCCTGAATTATAACCAGAGTCTCCTGAAGGGAGAGCGTGACACTTGTGTATAGATCAATACAAGACTGACAGTCCCGCACCTAAACTGTTAGCTACAGTTAGACCGACAAGTCTGGGGTGACAAATGTCGTACCATTTCTGACACCTGAAGAACGTCGTATCAGGCCACCTTAGGTCATCAAGCATGGTTATAATAACTCATAATTTGGTATTAAACAATACGATTAGTGTACAAATACATAAATAACTTCAGATGGTTTTTTTAATAATAAAACTACAATACAATATTTTACAGTACAACTGGTGGATCTAGGAACATACACTTATAGATTTTCATACAAGTACAATTACATTATTCTATTTCCCAGTACAGAGAAACTTACATTTATGGAAACATTCATTTTATGGTTTTATGTGAATTAAAACTCCATTACACTATTTCAGAGTACAACAACACTTATACATTTTGGTCTTAAGGTATTAAGACTACATTTCATTTACAACAAAAAATATTAGATTTTCTGGAAGAACACACTAACAATTTCAAGGAACAAATAAAAGACTTCTAATACAAAAATGCTTATGAACTCATTAACTTAATTGTTGACACTTTTTTCAAAACCACTTGTATTCTCAGGGAATCAGTAGACAGGTATCCACACAGGTTTTGAGAAGACGAAGCATCATAGTGTCACGTCTTTTAGTTTTTGCTATATACTTTTGGTGTCAACTATACAATGATTTGAATGCAAATGTAAAAACTATACATTATCAATATGATGGTTGTTGTGCTTTGATTAATATTATTCAATTGTTATGATACTGTACATGACGTCATCCACCCTCGAACGTTTCTGCCGTTCTGGTTTGGGGGTGTGACAATTTATATTTGAAGGGCTTCTATTTTCATCATTCTCTCTTCGCTTTTGAAAGTTTCCCTGCTAAAACTATCATTGAGATCAGAATTCTTAATACGAGATCGGTCATTCACTAAAATTAGAAATTGTATCACGCAATTCAGTCGGTTTGGAATCAAAACGAGTAACATGAATATTAAGAGATTTAAGAATAGAGTGTACCTTATTGATAACTTTCTCACATTCTTCTGAATGCTCTCTGACACTTTTTGTTGAGAAACAGACTTTCGATTTTGCACCATGATAAGTAAAATATTCTTGGATTTCAGAATCTATACTTCCAACCTTCAAACACTTTCCACCAACTCAACTCTTATCTTCTTTTAAAAAAATCCTTTTCCATGAGTAGGCCTCCGAACTTCTTCATCGTTGGAATCAGTTGACCAAACTTCAACTCTTCCATCACTATCATCTTCTTCAACTATCATTTCCTTTCTAGTACATTTGTCTTTTCGTAACTCTTTAATTTTTTGATTGTAGTAATCTTCATATTTTGACTTTTACTTCTTCTCATGCATCTTTCTCAACATACACTCTTTGACAAAATGATTTTTAACATGACAATAGTTACAGTCGTAACCTGATTCACCAAGCAATTTCTTCTCAACTTTCTCTTCTTCTTTATGAAACTTCTTGTAACCTTCACCTCTTTCCTTTTCTAAAACTGAGTTCTGATTTGTAAAGGTTCCATCCCTATTGTTTCCTTTGTTAAACTTGTTTCCTTTTAATTTTGAGTAGTTTTTCTTGAAATTTTTTTGGGATTGTTGGCCATGAGTGCTTTGACTTCGCTTGTGAATTCCTCATCCAGACTATCAGAATCATAATATCTTCTTGAGTCACATTAGATCTTTTGACTTTAGATCCTTTAGATTTAGAAACAAAAGATAATGGACCAACATTTGGAACACTTTTTGCTTCTTCCAAAACTTCATTCTCATGCGATTTTAGAGTTCTAACCAGTTTAGTAAGAGAATAGTCCTTAAACCGTTCATGAGCTTTGGCAGTTGAAATAATGTGTTTCCATTCAGACCTCAACCCATTTAGAAAAGTGACTTTATATTTAATTACTTTTCTTTCCAACCTATGCTTCATCATTCTACTAAGCAAATGGTTAAAACGAGTAACATTGTGTTCAATTAAATCATCTGGTTTTTGTTCAAATGAACCAAATTTAGATAAAAGAGTATTTAAAGTCGAATGAAGTAAATCATCATCACTAGTGTATAATTCTTTCAATCTATTCCAAATGTCATGAGCAGTATCACAAGAACTTACCAAAGAGAAGGTGTCTAGAGGAAGAGCAAACCTTAGAATTCTAAAAGCTTTAAGGAAGCACAACAATAATTCTTTTTCTTTAGAAACAATGACCTTTTCTTCAACCAATTCATCAAATATCTTTTGATTTTTAACAACTTCTTTAGTTTTTGCAACTTTGTATGATCTTTCGTCAATTCCACGCCAAATGTTTGAGCCATAAAATTTAATGCCAAGAATATAGTCCTCAAAATGTAGTGCGCAAACTTCATAGTCTTTTGGAAAGAGAATTGAAATTTGATTTGTAGAGCCAATAAAACCATTAAGGTTGAATAAAATCGAGTGAGAACCTTAATTAGACATTTTTGAACAAAAATTAAACATAAACAGATTAGAATCAGATATGTAAGCTAAAAACAAGTTTCAAACACAAAATCAAACGATTTAAACTTATAATTTTTTTATCAAAATGTAGTTAATGATTGCAAAATGTGGAATCGATAGAAAAACTCATAGTAAAAAAATTAAGAATACGAAGAACTTATAATGATTTTGAATCTCAAAACTGCTTAACAAAACCTCCTGCTCTGATACCACTTGATATAATTTGTGGGAGCAAAAGATTCTAAGATGAAAATGTCATATGAAGATGTAAATGATTTGGATGAACACAACAAAGTAAATAAGATATGTTCACATTAGAGGTTTGAGAGAACAATTATTTACAATATAATGTAGAACTATTATGTGAAAAAAATTCTTACCTCTCTACTGTGACATCCCCATTTTCACGGCCAGAAAAGACCGATTTGTTTATGCTTTGTTTTATAAATCAGAGTGATCGTTTAAAGAAAACGGTTGCGGAATTTGTTCCCAAAATAAAATATGATAACCATTTATCAAAACGTTTCTCAAAGAGAATGTATTTTTATTAAATAATTAAAACCTCGGGATGTCATGTTCCGATACAGACCAAAAGCATAAACAATAATAAATAGACCTTACAACAGTTATTCATAACTACTGGCCTATAATCCAAAATCTCTCGTTAAGTCCACCAACTTATACTCTTGTGCCATTACCTGTAATGCAAAGAAAACTGAGTGGGTCAGGCTTGGGAGCCTGGTGAGCATATAGGGTTTTCAACCCACAATAATACAATTATTATATTCAACCATCAAACAATCAACTCAATTATTCATCCCTATTATGTTTCTTAGGATTTTACCCTAGGAATTCAACTACTCGTCATTCCTTCATTCCTAAGGATTGACCTAAGGGATTTACACAAACTTCCATTGCTACATAAGGCGCATCTGCCAACATTATCCTTTAAGCGCCTCTGCCAGGATCACGTCATACACTATGAGGCGCGATTGCCAGGTTTATGACATTCTCTTTTAGGCGCATCCGCCGACATTATCTTATAAGCGCATCTGCCAAGATTACCCTATAAGCGCATCCGCTATTATTATGACAATCTTTATTTGGCGCATCTGCCAACAATATCCTATGAGCGCATCTGCTAGGATCACTCTATAAGCGCATCTGCTTTTATTATGACAATCTCTATTTGGCGCATCTGCCGACATTATCCTATAAGCGCATCTGCTAGGATTACGACATTCACTACTTGGTGCATCTACCGATATTATTCTACAGCACATCTGCTAGTCTTATGACATTCTTTAATTGGTGCATCTACCAATATCATTCTTAATCATCTTTCATACCTCATCATTTCATCACATACCAACTATCTCATCTACCCATGTTCTACCCAACATATTTGTAGATCTAGAATACACATACAGTTTATCTCATTTTAAAACTATCTAAAACATTCATGCCATACTCATCTCAAATAAACAACAATATATAAACACATAGCACGTATTTTATACCAAATACTTCATATTTATGTGTTAGAAGAAAGTAACCATACACTCTGCCAAACGTACACTTAATACATTCAAACAATACTTGTATTATACCCGTGTTTATGAAAGGGACTATACACCCATCCATATAAACAACTTTATATTATCCACGTAGCACGTATTTCAACGAAAATACTTAATAATTATGCGTTAGAAGAAAAATAACTACACCCTCACACTTATAAACAACAATACTCTTAATACACTTAAACCAAACTCGTATTATTATTGTGTTTATGAAAGGTAGTATACACTCACTTGATCAGAAGATGATCGGACAGCACTACGACTTGCAGAAGTAGTAATCCTCAGCAGATCTGGAAGATCTCTTCAAAAATCGAACTTCTCGCGGGCAGAGCTTCGGCTCGGGAACCGCACTTCTCGGGATCTTCGGGATCTCGGGACTTGCTTCGGGGCTTGAGAACAATACCGGGGCTTCGGGGTATTTCTGGCACGCAAACCGATGCAAAATGGGAGAAAGAAGAGGAGAAATTGGCAAAACTATCGGCTGCCTTCGGATTCCTTTTATAGAGGCTGAGCCTCGCACGTACGCGGGGCGTACGCCAGTACGCGGGGCGTACTGGTCCGAAAAACGTCACTGCGTGCGTCATCCGAAGCCACTTGCTGCGAATGTCGACACTTCGGAGTACGCGGGGCGTACTCGAGTACGCGGCGCGTACCTCGGATCAGACCGGTGACTCCTTCGGATAATGCTTCCGAATTAAAGATTAAAAATAAATAAAATTTATTTAATAAACTTCGGAAATTCATATCTTCTTCATACGAACTCCGTTTTCGACGTTCTTTATATCCACGCGAAGGTGAGACTACGCTCTACAACTTTCGTTTAGACTCCGTCGGCTAATTTTGACTTTATTTTTTATTAGTTATTTTTAATAGGCCGCGACATAAACTTTCGTTATAAATTCATAACTTCTTCGTTTGACGTCCGTTCTCGCCTAACTTTTTATCGCTTCGATACCAACAATGAGATCTTCGATTCTCATTTAGATTGCTTCGGCTAAATACCGCTCTAACGTAAATTCACTTTTTACGTTGCATTGCGTCGTGCCGGTTCTGTCGCGAAACTTCGACGGGCCATAACTTCTTCGTTATAACTCGGATTTTGGCGTTCTTTATATGCACGGAAACCTTGTGACATATACTACAACTTGGTTAAGATTAATCCTTCTAGATAATCTTCCATCAAAAAGTCATTTTTGACGCTTATTGTTTCTAAATTGACTAGCCCTGATCTACTGGCGTTACAATTATCTCCCCCTTAGGATGATTACGTCCCGGAATCATCAACGAAATAGGATTCGCATACAGACTCCATAAGTTATCTTTCCATTCTAAGTAATAACCTTGATGCTCAATCCTGCATCTGTTCTTCGTACTATCTTGGACTTTCAATCATAACCTTCGAGTTACAAAATAAGTCCTTATTGCGAACTCTTTCTTCTTCTTAGGATAAATATATTCCTTTATCCAATGTAACAAACCGATGGGTCGTGCTCTATCGACCTCTCATCGCACGATGCGACGCTTAGACTCGGTCTTTAATAAAGTTAAATTCCAGAATGGAATATACCTTCCTTCATATTCTAATGTGATATAATCACACTTCAGCATGTAGCATTTTTACCTACAAACTTCTTTTAACAACGAGAGCGACACTATCAATCGCATTAATTTCAACCTTCTGACTTAAGTCAGATGTTACATCTAACTCGGTCCTTTAGACCACGTACATACTCCTCGCCGTCGAACTCAAATTAAACATGACCACTAGGGTCGGAACAAGAACCATCTTACTAGTCATCACCGAAACAATGGTAATGACATACCAGAATAAAATGGAATCAATCACTAGTTTCTTGGTAACCTTGCGACTTTCCCTGATCCAAGTGCGAGTCCTGTGCTTCCGGTAGTATATGCATCTACTACCTTTCACACCTACTCATACTTGTCCCAAGTATTGTCCCGCAGTCGACCAAGTCACCATACAAGAAAATCACATAATCAATCAACACATCAGATAGCAAAACTAGGGTTTATATTATTTCCTTGAAACGGTTACACAAAAGTTCAAGTTCACCCTATACTATGCCTCTAATAGGCTACACCACATGTTACTTTTCATATCACTACTTTATAACTTGATCTTTAGATATAAGATCCTTATTCCTGATTCCTTGCATTGCCATCTGCTTCATCAAGGATCATTTGAAATGCTCTTGCCTTTAGCTTTGGCGGCGCCTCTAGCCTTGCTGTTTGATTTTTCCTTGGGCAGTCTTGCTTGAAGTGCCCCTCTTCGTTACATTCGTAACACACCTTTTTGTTGAAAATACATTCATCGGCGTAATGCCCATGCTTTCCACACTTGAAACATGTCACTTCCACGCCACATTTTCCTGAGTGCTTCTTCTTGCACTTATCGCACCACCGTGCCTCATCCCTTCCTCCTCCTCCAGACTTCGAGGATTTTCTTTTCTCATTAGAACCTGAAGTTCCTTCTAACTTTCTCTTCTCACCAACTTCAACCTTACTGTCAGTCCTCCCCTTGATCATATTCTCAACAGACTTGGCAGCCCAAATAGCTGCCTCTAGAGTAGGTGCCTGACGCACTGGCACCGCATACTCCCAAGGGAGTCCCTTTGCGTACCGGTCGACTTTTGTCAGTTCGTCTGGAACGATGCGTAAAGCAAACTCCATCTTGTCTGTGAAAGCATTAGTGTATTCATCCACTGACATGCTGCCTTTCTTCAATATCAGAAACTTATTCTCCAACTCCAATAGATTTTGAGCAGAGCAGAACTTGCGCTTGAATTGCACCAAGAACTCTGCCCAGGTCAGTTGCAGTGGCTCATTAGGTCTTAGGATCTTCCCCAAAGTGTTCCACCAACGAACAGCCCCACCCCTGAACTGACGTACTGCATAGGTAGTCTGCAACTTGCCTCTGCAGCCACAAGTCATGAAGGCTAGCTCCATTTCCGATATCCAATCCATAACTCCGATCGGATCTTCCTTTCCAGTGAAGGTCGATGGTTTGCAAGTCAGAAAATCCTTATACTTGCATCCCATTCCATCGTTCCTTCCATTCTGGTTGTTTTGCCTAACTATCGGTGGGTTGGCTTGACCAACAGACCCACTGAAGTTTCCACCTTCCGAGTGCCCTTCATTTAATTCAGGCTCTTCCACTTGAATTGACAGTTCTTCACGATTCTGCTGAAGCAACCGTCTAGTTTCATCCATCTGACGATCCAACATCGTCTGAATCATCATTTGCACACCAGCCATGGTTATTGGCTCAGGTGCTGCTGCTACGACAGGTACTTGCTCAATCACTGGTGGTTGATTCCTGTTTTCATCAGCATTTCCAACTCCACTTCTTGTTCTCACCATTTTTGATCTACACACCAAATAAGGTGAAATTATATCCTCAATCACGATAGATATTCACATCGCCCTTATCACTCCGAAACGTTCACATGCTAGTTCTAATATCGTAGACGTACGCTTAGAATCCTACACACATAAAGTTTCCAGATCTGGTCGGCAACAGACCATAGATCCAAACAAATAATAGCATCAATATAGCTATCACACAAAACATTTTGCACATAAGAGCATTTTAGGCATCATTCCTAAAATAAACTAGTGCTTGTGTCAATTTAGGTGTACTACCTAACATATTTTAGACACACTCCTCACAATCATTACTTAGCATTCTAAGTTTAAGTCTAGAAATTTCCTACAAATTCCTAGTTCGCTTAAACTAATGCTCTGATACCAACTGTGACATCCCCATTTTCACGGCCAGAAAAGACCGATTTGTTTATGCTTTGTTTTATAAATCAGAGTGATCGTTTAAAGAAAACGGTTGCGGAATTTGTTCCCAAAATAAAATATGATAACCATTTATCAAAACGTTTCTCAAAGAGAATGTATTTTTATTAAATAATTAAAACCTCGGGATGTCATGTTCCGATACAGACCAAAAGCATAAACAATAATAAATAGACCTTACAACAGTTATTCATAACTACTGGCCTATAATCCAAAATCTCTCGTTAAGTCCACCAACTTATACTCTTGTGCCATTACCTGTAATGCAAAGAAAACTGAGTGGGTCAGGCTTGAGAGCCTGGTGAGCATATAGGGTTTTCAACCCACAATAATACAATTATTATATTCAACCATCAAACAATCAACTCAATTATTCATCCCTATTATGTTTCTTAGGATTTTACCCTAGGAATTCAACTACTCGTCATTCCTTCATTCCTAAGGATTGACCTAAGGGATTTACACAAACTTCCATTGCTACATAAGGCGCATCTGCCAACATTATCCTTTAAGCGCCTCTGCCAGGATCACGTCATACACTATGAGGCGCGATTGCCAGGTTTATGACATTCTCTTTTAGGCGCATCCGCCGACATTATCTTATAAGCGCATCTGCCAAGATTACCCTATAAGCGCATCCGCTATTATTATGACAATCTTTATTTGGCGCATCTGCCAACAATATCCTATGAGCGCATCTGCTAGGATCACTCTATAAGCGCATCTGCTTTTATTATGACAATCTCTATTTGGCGCATCTGCCGACATTATCCTATAAGCGCATCTGCTAGGATTACGACATTCACTACTTGGTGCATCTACCGATATTATTCTACAGCACATCTGCTAGTCTTATGACATTCTTTAATTGGTGCATCTACCAATATCATTCTTAATCATCTTTCATACCTCATCATTTCATCACATACCAACTATCTCATCTACCCATGTTCTACCCAACATATTTGTAGATCTAGAATACACATACAGTTTATCTCATTTTAAAACTATCTAAAACATTCATGCCATACTCATCTCAAATAAACAACAATATATAAACACATAGCACGTATTTTATACCAAATACTTCATATTTATGTGTTAGAAGAAAGTAACCATACACTCTGCCAAACGTACACTTAATACATTCAAACAATACTTGTATTATACCCGTGTTTATGAAAGGGACTATACACCCATCCATATAAACAACTTTATATTATCCACGTAGCACGTATTTCAACGAAAATACTTAATAATTATGCGTTAGAAGAAAAATAACTACACCCTCACACTTATAAACAACAATACTCTTAATACACTCAAACCAAACTCGTATTATTATTGTGTTTATGAAAGGTAGTATACACTCACTTGATCAGAAGATGATCGGACAACACTACGACTTGCAGAAGTAGTAATCCTCAGCAGATCTGGAAGATCTCTTCAAAAATCGAACTTCTCGCGGGCAGAGCTTCGGCTCGGGAACCGCACTTCTCGGGATCTTCGGGATCTCGGGACTTGCTTCGGGGCTTGAGAACAATACCGGGGCTTCGGGGTATTTCTGGCACGCAAACCGATGCAAAATGGGAGAAAGAAGAGGAGAAATTGGCAAAACTATCGGCTGCCTTCGGATTCCTTTTATAGAGGCTGAGCCTCGCACGTACGCGGGGCGTACGCCAGTACGCGGGGCGTACTGGTCCGAAAAACGTCACTGCGTGCGTCATCCGAAGCCACTTGCTGCGAATGTCGACACTTCGGAGTACGCGGGGCGTACTCGAGTACGCGGCGCGTACCTCGGATCAGACCGGTGACTCCTTCGGATAATGCTTCCGAATTAAAGATTAAAAATAAATAAAATTTATTTAATAAACTTCGGAAATTCATATCTTCTTCATACGAACTCCGTTTTCGACGTTCTTTATATCCACGCGAAGGTGAGACTACGCTCTACAACTTTCGTTTAGACTCCGTCGGCTAATTTTGACTTTATTTTTTATTAGTTATTTTTAATAGGCCGCGACATAAACTTTCGTTATAAATTCATAACTTCTTCGTTTGACGTCCGTTCTCGCCTAACTTTTTATCGCTTCGATACCAACAATGAGATCTTCGATTCTCATTTAGATTGCTTCGGCTAAATACCGCTCTAACGTAAATTCACTTTTTACGTTGCATTGCGTCGTGCCGGTTCTGTCGCGAAACTTCGACGGGCCATAACTTCTTCGTTATAACTCGGATTTTGGCGTTCTTTATATGCACGGAAACCTTGTGACATATACTACAACTTGGTTAAGATTAATCCTTCTAGATAATCTTCCATCAAAAAGTCATTTTTGACGCTTATTGTTTCTAAATTGACTAGCCCTGATCTACAGGCGTTACATCTACTAACTAATGCTCCTATATCCAGGCATCAGAGGAGCACTAGAAAGGAATCCTAAGTCAACAATTCAGAACTACAAAATTAAAATTAAATACAAATTCCAAAATCGTAATTACAACAATCCATTTCAGAATCTAAGAAAGGACGCTAAACATTACAAACACATACAACTTAGACACAATCTAATTTCGAACCCTAACACATATGAATTATGTAATGTTACTTGCTAATGAAAATTATTACTTCCTAGAAATAAACAATTTCCAATTTAATTATAAGAGTTTAGTAAATATTTATTAAAATCAATTTATAATAAATAATCAATTGTATCAAGTTGTTGTTAGTGTAACCCTTAGGATCATATGTTAATTAGCAATATCACTTTAACATGACTCTAGAGCATACTAGATCTTTCAAGATGATGAAGTGATGCATTAAGCTCCAAAGAAGAAAGAAAATACCACCACTAGATGATAGTATTCACTTGTATATATGTTGTTCTTAAGACTTAATAGTTCATACCAAATGAACCTTAAAGAGAAGCAACACATGAGGTCTTAATCTAAGCACCAAATTCAAGAAGAAGATAGGGAGAAAAGGCTTGCAATTTACGAAATTGGCAGGCTTTTATTAAGAAAATGAGAGAAAAAGAACCAACCCATTTATTTTGTAATGCTCTTCTTTTATACTTACAAATATGTACCAAAGTCAATAATTACATTAAATGAAAGTATGAAATGAGAGCAATGGCATGTAAGTGTAAGATGCAAAACCACACTCCAACTCATTCTTCTCCAAACTACATACGGTTTTGGCGGCTATGAAGTCATAGAAGAAGAGTGTCTTACACACATGCATAACTAGCTAGTTACTTCCTAACCAAATAGTTATTCTAAGTTCCCAAAATGTTGTACACAACATTAATACTCATACCATATGACATTTCGTTAATTTTTGTTCTCTTTATTGTTATTTCATGGAAACAATAATTCAAAATATGTTGGTAAAATATTATTTTCATAAAATAATGTTTTTCCAGTTAAATACAAGTGTTGATATTTATTAATAATCAAAATTACTCTAATAAATAATCAATTAGTAGTAATTTATTATAATATAATGACTCTAGGTCATAAAGACCTTTTAATAGGATTATATGTTATTAGAAAATATTATTTCATAATGATTCTTGAGCATATAGATCTTTCAATCTCCCACATGTACATGTATCATTGTGAAATGATATAGACAGTGGTGAACATCTAGCAACATTTCACTACCTCTAATAACACATAATGAAGTGTCATTCATCAACATCCAACTCCAAAAAACTTAAAGCTACGATTGATATATAATGTAAGTAATCAGTTATCCCTTTACTATATACATCATGTTGAACATGAGATAAGAATCAAAATCTATCTCATTTGGTGTTCAACTTTTGATAAGACACCTTAGATATCTAACTTTCAATAGATTAGAGGATGAAATCTTATCTTGACTACATATGCCTCTAGTATTGTTCATATTACACCTAATAATAGCCTTTATAACTGCCTGGTTAAATAAAATTTCTTGACTACATCAAAGTATAGCATTCCCCACACTTAAATCCCAAATATCTATCTTAGTTATTAAGGATACAAAGATATTACCTTTATCAAGTATCATCCATGATAGCAATCCATGGAGTGGTCTTGAATGGTTCATATCCCATACTTGTTCTCTAGAAAGTATCTATGAACCTAGTTAACACTTTTTCAACCAATCCAATTCATATTCATCTTGGTTCATTATTGTTCCCAAATAATAAACGCCTACGGATTTTAGAGTGAAAAATTTTGTAACATCCTATTTTGAGAAAATATTAGCTTAAAGTTTCAGGTGATAATTGATCTGATAAAGGTCTCGGGTCTCAAAAGGATCATGTTTTGACCTTAAGGAATAAGTTTATTGGGATTGGTATTAAGACTTTGGACTTAAATCAGATTTTAGGTTTGCTAGCCCAGGTGTACCATGATGTGGTAGGCTGATAACCACGGCGTGGTACGTTTCTTAAGAAAGAACGTGTTTTAATTGGTGACCACGACATAGAAATAACATAGTTAAGACATGGTGAATGTTGTAGCCCAATCCCATAAAATTTAGGGTTTATTCGTATTTAAAGGCTTAAACTCATGGATTAGGTCATCCTCTTCAGCCTCCAACATTCCAACATAAAACCCTAGCCTCCATGGATGATTGAGAGATTTTTTTATTGATTGAGAGCTTGTTCTTGGGATTTTGGTTAAGTTTGAGGAAGGAGGAACCCCATGTTGGTGTACGGAAGAAAGGAGTTAGTGTTTGGAGAAAATGAGTCATGTTTGGAGTTACCTTGAGTCCATGCACAAGGACTTGACCTTTAGAGGACTTAATGGACTTAGGGTTGTATATCTTGCTTTGAGATGATGTCCTAATCGATAAAGTTGGAAACTTTATCCATTAAGTCACTGAGCAGAATTAGATATGAAGTTTTGAGCCTCAATCTGAAAGGATTAAGTGCTTAATGAAGAAAAATGGCTTTTGACCAAAACCACAACGTGGTCAAGAGTTTGCGATGACATGGTAGCAGGCTGCAATTCAACCATTTTGTCCTGACTTGGCCAAGACATGGCCAAGAGCTTGCCACGATGTGGTGGTTGTTGACCTACTGACCATTGACTCTTGTTGATTGTTGATCATTGACTTTTGACCAGTTTGACTTTGGGTCAAACTTGAAGGACTCGGGTTGTTGATTGAGTGTTGATATTTATTAACTAATTAGTTGGTTCGTGGATCTGATCGATGTGAGGAGTTGGGAGTGTTTTTGCGCTTCTTTGGGTCTTCGATTTAGGCGAGACTCCGTATTTACTATGTGTTGCGGTGTATATCCTTGCATGATAGGATCTAAAGGAGTGGTGGTATAGTGGTTAAAGTATCGTTAGGATTTAGTAATCATTGTAGTAAATATGGTACGGGAGTTTAGGCGTTCCTACTGCAGTAGTCCAAGATTCTAAGGCGGGCCAACTTATATTGAAGGCCAGGGGCAGATCAACTTCATGCGGTAGACGTGGGAGGCAGACCAGTCGTGGACTGAAGGTTGATGTGTGTATGCTTGTATGTATATTTTGGTGTATGGTATTTTGGGGAACTCGCTAAGATTTGGCTTACATTTGTGGATTAAATATTTTTCAGGTACTTTTGATGATCATGAAAAAGCAGAAGGTGTGACTATGCACACTCATTAGTAGCATTGGTATTTCAATTTTTATTATGATACTCTAATTTTCGAATAATGTATTTTGAATGAACGAGTTTTCTTAACTTGGATTTTATGAAAATGGTGTTTCATCTCAACTAAAAATGAAAAATTATGTTGTGCAAATGGGTTGTTTCTAGTTGGTATCAGAGCCTTGGTTTGATGAATTTGGATGAACATTCGTGTAAATCCAAACTGAAACTAGGATCCAAGAATATTCACAAATTTGATCGAAAGTAATATTAAGAATTTATTTGGGTTAGAGACATGAACTTTGTCTCTTGTTATACTCTTGTTTTGAATGTTGAATTGGAATCTAGAGCAAGGTCCTTAGACTTAACTTCAGTTTTAATAGGAAGGATGTGATGTGCACTGATAGATAGTCCAAGAATACCAAGTTTCTTCTTCCTTATGGCACTAGATACACTAACAATGAATTGCCAGCAGGTGTTGAACCAATCTCGTACATGTTTATTCGAGAACCGGAACATGGTATTTTCTATCTTGACAGTAAAAATCACATGTGCTTTCAACACACTGATGATCTTCTTGCTGCTCCCACTGAAAATTTGTTTCATCTTCTCTTGGAAGGACTTTGTCATTTTGAACTGCAAAGAAGATATCGTGTGCTGATCTCTCTGAAGCTTCGTAAAAGATTAGAAGAGCTTAATGTTGTTGAATTCAGATGGGTTAAGCCGGAAATCTTAAAAGAAGTTGACATGTTC
This sequence comes from Lactuca sativa, assembly GCF_002870075.4. Taxonomy (NCBI): domain Eukaryota; kingdom Viridiplantae; phylum Streptophyta; class Magnoliopsida; order Asterales; family Asteraceae; genus Lactuca; species Lactuca sativa. Next base: position 341,464,685 of record NC_056626.2, read on the forward strand.
TACATTGGTTCTTTTAATGACTCTGAAGAAGAAGATTAGTTTTGACATCATCAGATAGGGGAGATTGTAAGTACACACCTTATGATTTGATCAGTCAAACACTCTACATGCTATCTGTCAATGCCAACATCTACATCACCATTAGCACCAACGTATAAAGTTTATCAGCATCAATGTGAAGATAGTTATTCTATGTAATATTTTGTATATTAGGTAATGATACAGATAAGTATAGAGTAGATAGCAGATCCGATATCTTTTTTGTGAAGATCGATTCTTAGTATAGATAAGATACAACCCCTCTAATCATGGGATATACTTGTATACACTAGTATATATTCAACATTAGGGTGAAACCCTAATGTACCTCTACGACATGGTGTCATAATCATCTTTGCGACTGTCTTTGTGACAAATCCTTTCTCGGTGAAAGACAATTTGGAGAATTCCTTGTGCTCTTTACTTTATGTTCTTTATTTATATAGATTATTTTGATTTTGTTCTTTATACTTTAAATGTATACGATCGATACAAACCTTCAATCCATATGGTTTTAACATTAGGAGGAAGTTCAACCAAGTCTCATCATTCATGACTTCAAGATATTTTTCCAATTCAGAATCAGCCATAGCATTTTGATAGCTAATGGGTTCATCATAATCCATAAAAAACATTCATTAATGAGAAATCCATATCTCTCAGTTTCTTAACAAATTCTACCAGCACAAATATGCTCAATTAAATATTTTTCTTCTTTTAGAGCTTTTACAATTAGTTACTCTTCTCTATTCATCTTTGTAACTAATTACTACTTCATTCACCACTATAATATTATCGAATAATATTAATCTTTTTTTTATCATTAATAATTACCCCCCGCTAGTCACCTTTGTAATTAAACAATATGATTTTTGACTAATATTAATTAAACAATATGATTTCTCCTTTAATATATTATTCTCATAATATATTAATAAATCATAAACCTTTCTCTCCTTAATTTCATCCTACGTATTGCTATGGTGAAGGCAACCCAAACGGACCATGCTCATAATCGGGTCAAGTGCATACCAAAATAGTTATGGACTTAGACACTAATCCAACACCTACTTACCTCCCTGTTCCACCCTAGTCTAAACCCATCCGAAGGAATCTACAAGACAAATCACTGATTTTTCCATTCTCACACAACTACCGAAAAACTGGTGAATGTTACGGGCCACTTTGTAGTCTTACAACACTCCAACACTATTTGCCGATCTAGTAAATGTTACGGGCCACCCCGCAATCTTACAACACTCCAACACTATCTTCCAACCTAGTGAATGTTATGGGCCACCCCACAGTCTTACAACACTTCAACACTATCTTGCCATCCTGATGAATGTTACAAGCCACCCTGAAGTCTTACAACACTTCAATACTATCTTGCCATGGCCACCGGTCATCTACCAATCCATCCATACTCATCCGGGGTCGAACACGCATATCACTATCCCCAAACAGGTGTTTGGGTCATGCTTTAAACCCCAAAGCCTTAATCAGACAAGAACAGACATAGAGGCTCTAACACAACTCTCAACCTATATCCATCAATGTGCATGCTTTCCAACACAAAGAAGACACCAACCGTTTGTTGGAAGTTCCCTGAACTCCCAACTTGCATAATATTCCATCCATATGACCTCTTGAGTCGTCTTCCCTCCCGACTGGGATGTGAAACTCATCCTAGTTTCACATCTGATACAACTTCCAGAAATCTGAACAATTCTCCCCCACTTGGATTCGTCAATGCTCTCCCATCCCAAGAAGTTTTATGGATTCCCAACCCATCTTACCTCCTTATAATTTGAACCGCCGACAACCCGCACTTACCACTACTAGTGTTCCATCACTGGCCAATCCCATGATACAACTCCCAATTCCTTAGTCCCTATGCTGGTGATAAGAACCATAATCCTTGCGATAAATCAATTCCCCTTTCACTTCCTATGACAAATCAAGCTCACACGAATGCCACCACCATCTTCTTGCTACCGCTCCTTCACTAGCAACGGTAGTGACTGAACCCAAACGTTCTTCGATAGACGACCGCTGATCCCACCAAATCGAATGCTAATACAACTGAACTTTGACCTCGTTGGAGAACTCACCTGCTAATCTGACCTTAAACCTTCCAAACAATACTCCTGAACCGATCTCATCAAAGAACCAGAATAACAACCGAACAACTGAAACCTGCTCAGCTACATACGACCCACTAATGACTCTTGGCTTGAAAAATGGCATATAACAATTCTTGATGATATAACCCCGACATAAACAGAGAACTAAACCAAAGATAATGCTTACCGAAACCATTACAAAATTCCAATAGATAACATACCCGCAACAGCACCTGCTGGAACCCTAGCCTCTCCTGATTGACACTATAATGCTCAACTCTTCTCTGCAGAGGCTCCTGCTCTACCATCAAGACCGTTAGTGATCCTTAATGTAACCGGAGCAGGTGAACTCACTGCTCCTCCTCTCAACATCGGACAACCGTCCTTCTTGTGGCCCACTTGATTGTAGTGAAAACATAATGGGCTTGTCCCCTGAGGACAATCCCGACTGACATGACCAACCCTGCCACACTTGTAGCAACCCATACCCATGGAACGACAAACCTCATCATGCTGCTTCCCGCACGTGCTGCACTGACCCCGACCCTGTTGGCCTCTCAATCGTTGATCTGAAGTGTTGGGTCTATTCACAGGACCCTCCACTTCCTGCACCAGATCTGGCCCCCTCTTCCCCAGGTGCTCCAAATCTATCTCCCGTTCTAGAAATCATATAATTCAGGGTCTTGCACCCTGATATACTCACAAACTCCCTGATGTCATCCCTTATCATATCATGATACCTTACCTTCTTTATCTCCTTATTTGTTGCATACTACGAAACCAATAAAGCCCTCTCTCGGAACTTGGCAGTGATCTATGCCACAGTCTCTGTAGTCTGACGAAGGTCCTTAAACTCCCTTAGCAACTACTGTACCTCAATAGTTGGCACAAACTTAACCCTAAACTGAGTCACAAACTCATCCCAAGTCATCGTCTCCAATACTTCACCTACCAAAGTGAAGTCTACCTCCTCCCACCAATCTCGGGCTCTGTCCTTCAGAAGACAGGAGGCAAATCTGAACTTCGACCACTCGGGGCAGAAACTTGTCTTGAACGTGTTATCCATATCTACTAACCATATCTTACTGGCAATGGGGTCCTTCTCCCCAAAGAATGTGGGAGCTCCACAAGCACGGAACTCACGGAAAGAAAGAGTGTGAGCCCCAATAATAGCCATAACCTCAGCACAGAACACATCCAACCACTCATCTAGAATCTTCAAATTCCCATCCTTGACCGTACCAAAGATCACATGAGTCTTCTCCACAATACAGTGGGTAATCTACGACGAGATGAAGTCCTGCATCTGCTCGCTAATCGGCTCAGTACCTGCACCTGAGCCATAACTAGAACCTGAACCTCCTTCCTATGTACTCATGCCCAACTGAAAATAAACATGCAGATGATCATAACATATCCAAGAATCCTCATCCCACAAGCTTCTTACATTCTCCAAGACTCTCCCTGATTCGAGTATGGATCTTGTGCTTTCAGTAGTACAGGCCCAATACTACCTTCCACACATATCCATACTTTCCTCAAGAATCATCCAAATCCTCTAAGTTACCTTCTCAAACTGATACCCAAATACTCGCTACATAGCGCAACCAACCCACTAAGATCACTCCCTAGGCCCCCCTAGGTTTCCGACCTCACCCTGCCATCAGCTGCTGAAAGACTCCCATTAATGTCAACTAGCTACCTCATGAATACAGCCACATGAAACAGAGATAAGATAATCCTTCGAGTAAAAGACTCAACCTTAGAAAATGTGGACTCAAACGAGAGTTGTTCAATAGGTCCAAATCCACCACTCTGAGATTATTTAACCAATGCAACATGTGACTTAGCATATTCACTTAGTAGTTGATCCACATCAATAAGAGTCCCACAAAGCACAAAGCAAGCAGCATTCGAGCAATAGAAAATCTAACCAGCGCATCACTAATCAAGCCATTTTATCCAATTATCTTAAAACCATACTAGCATGCAATTCTAAAAGCTCAACAATTAGACATATAAAGGCATCTCCCCTCGCATGAAATCCTGAGCATATCCTTAGCCCAATCTACCATACAATTATCATAACATATAACATAATAAACATGTATGGGTATTCTGGGAATCACTTACTTGAGCTCGGCCGATTGCACGCATCACACTCCTTTCTTTTGTTAGAAATCTTTTTAACAAAACATTTATTTTTTATTAAAAATTTACTAAACCCTCAGTTTGAGTTCAGACTCACCCAGGAGTATGCCCAAATCCCTCAAACCAAGGTTTTAATACCAACTTGAAACACCCCAAAAACCACAAGGTAAAATTTTCATTTTTCATATAATCAAAACACCAATTCCCTTTTTCTCAAACATTAAAATATTTCAAAAATAAACAGTTCTCAGAGTACAGTCTCAAAATCACTAAGTTGCAGAAAAACATAGGTGTATGTGCTGTGATCAAATCGAACCCTTCCCTTTCGAACCGGAAGTACTTGAAACCATAAAAAACAAACTGTAAGCACAAAGCTTAGTGATTTACCCAAGATACCACATACCATACATATCATACATACAAAAGAAAGTTCTATGTACCAACCATAGTCTTGGTATTAGGCCACGAGCCGTATCATGGCTTTTCCCTTTTCAGGTCGAGGGAAAAACACCCTAGGTATCATAGACAAGTGTCAGGAGCCACCTCATGGTCTTCCATGTAAGCATCAAAAAGACATCTGGCATACAATTGACAACTAACTATTTACTTAACTGTCAGAGTCTGAACCTTGGTCTTGCATATAGATTTTTTAGGAGCCACCTCCGGGTATTTCATACAAATGCCAAGGGCCACCCTTGGTCTTCAAATACCATAAGCCAATAGGCCGACATTGGTGCCTTCGACCTATAGTAGAGTGAGGAGAATCACCCCTAACTAAGATAACCGAACGCTCGAACTGCTACTAACATAAACCTCATACTAGCATCAACAAATAATATTCAATCAATAATTGATTCTCAATCCAAAGGAGAATTCTAGTCCAATGACCAAACTTTAAGGGTAAAACTGTATTTTACCCTTTTCATTACATTGCCAAAATACAAAGACCAATCCACCAGCATCATAAGCCCAAATCCCTTGAATGGCACCACAAGGCCCCGTTAGGCCTAAATATACAAATTAGGCCGAAACCCATCATGGGCCTAACCTGATAAGGCCCAATATCCTAAAAGGCCCAAAATATCCAATGGTCAACCCTGGCCAAACTTATGGTCAATGGTCCAAGGTCAAAAGTTAACGAATCAAGAAAACCAAATAGATTGAGTACACACCGCATACTAAGTTGGTTCACTCAGCGTACGCCCATCTGAATCAGGGTGTGTTCGGAAAAACTAGCTGGTAGCAGGTAGCGGGTAGCGGTTAGCGTGTAGCTGGCAGTGGGTAGCATTTGATTTTGGAGAATTTTTTTGAAAGATACTCCATATAGCTTTTGATTTTGGAGCGTTTTGTTTAGGTTAAAAGCTAAATGCTCCTGTCGCCGAACGAGGCCTTTTCTTTTTTACTAGCGTTTTCTTAAAAGCTAGAAGCCAGAAGCTCCCACACGCTGCATGCCGAACACGCCCTCAGTACGCACCACGTACTAGGAGGTACATCCCACATACCACCTGCACACAATCTACATATAAAAGGTCTTAATACCTTAAGCCAAAACGTCCAATGCCCATATCTAGTTCGAAAACATGCCTTAATCCATAAAGTTGTTAACTATGAGCTTTTGCATAAATCAAAGGTACCCAAATTCAAGTTCTTACTTTAAAACTTCAACAAAGAGGCTAATAAACATGCATGGGTTGATATCAACTATCGAGATCACATTTTTATGCACTTGGGACACCTAAAACATCCAGATACAATGTCCAACTTCTTGGGGCAAGCTCAACCTCATAAATACCAACCAAAATGGACCAAAATGTGCCATAAACTACCCCAAACAAGATCTAACAAAAGAAATGCCAAGATGAGAGCTTTTTACCTTCAATTGGTTGCAAAATATGGGAAATTTCAGGATCTAAAAGCCCCACTCCAAGTGATGATTCTTCAACAAGATCCAATCTCTTGAAGATGCACAAAAGCACTCAAATATTCCTCACAAAAGCTTAAGAACTCCAAGATGGTGGCTAAGAGTCGAATATTAGGGTTTAGGAGGCATGGAGGCTGATAAGGAAGAAGGCTCAAGAATAAAAGATGTTTAAATAGCGGTAAACCCTTAAAAATGAGGGTTTTTGGCTGAAAGGAGTACGCCCCGCGTACCCCTTAGTACGCCCGATGTATCCAAAAGATAGACGCGATCCATTCACCCACTACGCCCTGCGTACATGGTGAGTACGCCCCGCGTACTCGACCAAGCTTCAAAACACATAAACTTCGATTGGTTATAACTCCTTCGTTCTAAGTCTTTTCCGACGAACTTTCTATCCATGAAAAGGTGACGAGAAACCTTACACTTCTATCAACTCACCTTTGCCTAAAGACCTTCCAAACAAAAACCCAAAATTTCATAAAGACTCGAACTACCAAATTACGATTATACCCTTAGGCTCCAAAACACAATCGAGCACTCGGATCACTTAATCTATAATAACCACATCCAAAAGGCTAATTCTCTCTTCCCCTAAGGCCCGGATCCATATGATAACAGATGATCGGGTTACAACCCTGAATATTGAAGCGATTCAAAATCAAGTGTTATACCATGCGTACTAGCCAGGGGACCAAAATGTTAAAAAATTTGTACTGAGGGCTAAAGGAGAAACTTACCAAAACTTGAGTGTTACAAGAAGATTTGACTTTGAGTGAATAATTGACCAAAAGGACATTTTGGTCATTTAGAGGAATTTCATGAATTGAGAAGATGTAACTTCATGAAAGGAGTTAAGATATGTCTACATCACTTTTATGAGATGAGATAGGTGGGTTTAAGAGAAGAAATGCAAAAGATTATGCATTTAGGACATAAAGGGTAAAATGAGAATTTTATGCTTTTTAGACCAAGCTTGTGACATAATAGATTAAGACTCATAAGTAGTCAGTCCGAAGAGACTTAATGGAGTTGTAGAAAACATCCCTACATATGTTTGGATATAAATATAATTGAAAACAAGTTTAAAAAGAAGAATTTACGAGTGTTATAAATTAGAAAAAAGTTGTCCCAAAACTAGAATGGAATCTACTAACCTACTGACGTGCAGGCATCGTGGCGCGGTAAGGGCCTTGCCACGACGCAGTTTCTAGAACGGTAAATGGATGAAAGTCTCGTTGTGAGTAGATGGCAATGTAATTTTGCCCTGCGATGTAGTAATATGGGGTACAACAACGTGGTGGTGAAAGTAGGATGATATAAGAGAATGACATTGCAACTCGCTTAGAGGGAAACTACATCCTAATTAGTTGCACCACGACGTGGTAGACAGGCCATCGCACACTCAATTTTGTAGATCTTGAGACAAATTTAAATCTGTTAAGGGCTCATTCTTGATTCATTCCTTACCAAATTCGATAAAGAGTTGAGGAATGGCGATTTTAAACCTAACAAGATGCCCAGATAAGCTAGAGATGGAGGATTACAAGGAATGAAATCCTTTGCCTCTTAATATAATGATTTCTCCCTTTTATGAAGCTTTGAGCAGCAGCAATGGTGAAATTATTAGATTGGTTAGATTATTTGAGGTAATCGACTTGTAGCTTGATTTATATGTTATTGAGAGTGTTTAGAAGCTTTGAACAAGCTTTGTATGTGATTTCCATGGTGAAATCCATGTATGTATAAGTTAAGGTTTCAAACTCTAACTAGTGAAGAAGATGAATTGATGCAGTAGAGTTTAAAGTGTAATGAATTAGGTAGTATGAGAAGCTTAATTCATGGGGTGTAATAGATTTAGAGATAGAAAACAAGATGTTAGAATTATAATAAATGAAGTGATCATTTTGGTATGTAGAGTGATTAAGCTCTTAATGAGATAAGACAAGTTCTAAGGAGCTTGGTATGTTGTATGAATAGGTCTTAGGAAAAGAAGATGGATCAAGTTGAATTAATTAAAGATCTGAATCCAAGGGCAATTAGTTTTCACTAACTAATAAGGTAAGTTTTAAATCTCTCTCACTGGATTATGATTGTATGTACTATAATCTTGTATTGATTATGTATGCATGTCTAAATACTAGTGGTATTATGTTAAATACCCACAACATATTAGATGAAGATAAAGCATGAATGTATGATTAGATGGGAATGGTATTATATTGAATATATATAAGATAATATATAAAGATAGAGTATGATTATGTGAATTATAATCTTAAGAATGAGTATGTATACATGTTTAGATATTAAAGTATTGTGTTGAATACCTACATGGTAATAGATAAAGACTTAGATTAAGTTTTTAATGAATTAAGTACTAGATTGATAATAGAAGATTTCTAAAAGAAATCATGTGATAGAATGTAACTTGACATGTGATATATAAACTATAGGTAGACCATAACATTCACATAAAAGATTATGATAATGTAGAAGATGGTTCCTTCGGAAATGAGATTATGATTCCTATGGGAATGAGATTATGATTCCTACAGGAATAAGATTATGAGTCCTACGGGAATAATATTATGATTCATTTGCGGATGAGATTATGATGTCCTTCGGGAATGAGATTATGATTCCTACGGGAATGAGATTATGATTGGGTAAATTACACCATTCGTCCCTCGTGCACATGCCAGAAAGCGTGTTTAGTCCCTATTTTCAAAAATTAACTCAGATCGTCCCTTATTATTTTAAAACATGCACGCTTCGTCCCTCATTAATTTAAATGTGCATGTTGTATCCCTATCCAACTATAAAATGACTATATGGCCCTTAAATTTTATTACATTAACCATAAATTATTTTATATTAAAAAAAGAAATTAAATACCCTAACCCAGCCTCCCCGTTACCTTTCCTCCTTTCCTTCTACATTCCTTCTACCTCCTTCGTTTCCAGGTTACTAAACCCCACCATCACTTCATCGGATTCATCTTTTGCCGAGGAACATCGCCTCAACGATTTCATCTCTTTTGGCGAGCATCAAGACACTCCAAATGAAGAAACGTCGATCGCTCTCTCTTTCTTCTCCGGTCTCAATCAAGAACTGTAAGACTCTTTCTTTCTTCTTTGTTTGAATCGAAGGCAGAGGCGGCCAGTATCTCCGGCGACATGGTTACAGAGAGAAGAGTGGCTGAAGACCATTTTAAATTTGTTCAAATCGACACCAAGTGGAGATCTTTCAGATATGATAAAATCTAAACGCTAATTTATTTCTATCTTTTCTGTTTGTTTTATCAATTCCTAGACTTCAAACTTATAAAGATACAGGGGGTGGTTTCCATTTCTTTCTCTCATCATTGATTTCAATTTCGGAATTTATGGTGTGGATCTCAGCACCAACGTTGATATGTATGCGTTTATTGGAGCTCTAGGGCTAGAAATCATGTGAAGCTACCATACCACTATATTGAATGAAGCTTTAGGCTTGAATCTGAATGGGTTTCAAATAAAATGTAATATATCTTACTGGATTGTATTCTAGAAGTGGTTGGTGGTGTCGGAATAGGTATACGGTGGTATTGTCGGAATACGTAAGAGGTGGTGGTGACGAAATAAAAGAAGGAAACAGAGGATGAAAAGAAGGAGAGTATGTGAGGTGGTGGGACCCACTGAGATGGGGGGGTGGTAGTTGGTGGTGTGGAGGTGCTGGCGATGATAAGTGGTGGTGCCAAAGGTGCTGTCGGTAGGTGGTGATGCCGGAGGTGTTGGCGGTTATATGTGGAGGTTTATGGAAAATCTTGAGATGGGGAAATGAAAATAGATGGGTAGGGATATCTTTTTATTTTTATTTTTAATTTAAAACTGATAAATAAACAAAATAAATTGAAACAAATAAATTATTAAGGGTAAAAAAGTAATTTCATGTCAATAGGGACTAAGCGTGTAAGGAAAAACAAACAGAGGGATGGTCCGAGTTAGTTTTTAAAAATAAGGACTAAACACGCTTTTTGGCATGTGCACGAGGGACGAATGGTGTAACTTACCCATTATGCTTTGTACGAGAATGAGATTATGATTCCTTCATAAATGTTGATAGATGATTCATACGAGAAGAAGATTATGTGGTGTTAGAGAAGGTTGAGAAAGGGGTTCCATGAATGGAACAAAGTAACAGAGTTCTTCTAAAGAACCTTAATATATAATCCGTAAGGAATTAAGTGTTGAGGATCCATAAGGGATCATTGTAATATGCGAATGATGCATGAAAAGAGATGTTTCCAAAGGATCTGCGATGTATCAAGGTGTAAGGATTGAGATGGATGATTGTACTATGGTAAGATAGAGTCATATTGTTCCTTTATATACAAATGTAGTATGTTACGTGATTAGACCGTTTGGGTCTAAATGAGAATAGAATGGTAAAGCATCAGAAGATGATCATAGAGATGTATAGTAAGAGAAGAGACGATACAAGTACGAGAAAGGTAAAGAGATGAGACGAGAGATGAGGATAAGAAGAGTAAAGGGATGAGATTGAGAAGAGTATGGGAAGGGTAAAGAGAAAATATGATAATAACAGATGAGATGAGATGAAGATAAAGTAAGAAAGAGAAGAGTATAAGAAAAGTAAAGAGATGGGATGATAAGAGTATGAGAAGAGGTGAAGATAGAGTATAAGATGAGTATGAGAAGATATGAGAAGGCATGGGATCAGATAGAGTTTAAGTATGAGAAGATATGAGAAGACATGAGATGAGATAAAGTAAGAGTATGAGAAGTGATGAGAAAAGAGTAAATTATATTAGATGAGATGAGAACAGAGTATAAGAGTATGAATAGGGGAGAATTGAAGAGTGAAGTATGAGAAGAAGAGACCATAATGTCATAGTATGAAAGAAAGAAAGAATAGAAGTAAAGTATGCTATAACTCACCAGACCTATGGTTTGATGTTGTAGATTTCCATGTGTTGTATGTTCATGTAGTAGTCATTGTACGAAAGGAGTTAGAAGCACCAAAGACTTGGACTAGAAGTAGATTTTATTTTTGGTATTTCCTTGTTAATTTAAATTGTGGTTATGATATATTGTAAACTTGATGATATCTTGGGATGTAAAATGTTTTTTTTTGAAGTTTAGAATTCTTAATTTTTATATAAAATATTTGATAAATCCCCAAAATATTAGTAGAGAAAAGTCGGGTCGCTACAATTGGTATCAGAGTCATAGTTTAAGCGCTTTAGGTTTGGGATGTCCATACATAGACTTAAACCATGGGAGATGAAAAGAACCAGCGTGTTTAGGACCACTATTAGTGATAGGAGATGAAAAGAACCAGCGTGTTTAGGATTACTATTAGTGATGATCACTTAGGTCATGTATGGTTATAGCCAATGTTATTATACACGATTAAGAGATAAGTAGTTAAATTCAAACAACCATAAAGTTAAAAGCAAGTCGACATACTACTATTTCTATGATCTCACATGTGAGGGATCATCCGAACAATAATGTCATGTTTTTGTTATTAATTGATAATTAGAATTAAACAATTAAACAACAAACAAAGAAATAACCAACATTTTGTAAAACCATTAGATTTGCATGTTGTTTGAGTCAAATTCATTAAACTGACCGGAGCATATTCAATATAAAACTACAACGTTTCTGTGAACAGTGGACTCACGACGGTAACCAGAAGGTGTTATGTCGCGATCCACTTGTGAACCCATGCAGTTAACCAGAAGGTGTCGTGTAACGCTCCATCCATGAACCCACGTCGCAAAACAAAAGTTACACATCATGTTCCACAAATTATGGTTCTGGTATTCCAGTCGTAGACATGACATGAACACCAAGGTGCCACGTCGTGTTTACTAGGCAAAAAGGATTTCTACTAAGATGATTTTCAGATTAAAAGAATTTATGGAAAAACTTTTATAAATTTATAGTGGCTTGACTTAATCAATCCACATCATGCAGATAAGTTAACACAAAACAATTGGAAATCTAGTGTAAAAGACGTGAAAGTGGCTCTGATACTATTGTTGGGTTGTGAGGGATCTAAAAGGCCACAAGGGCACACAGCAAAAGCCATAAAACATTAACCTCATAAGCCAAAAGTGAATCCATGTTCAACCAAATATATTGCAACTAAAACAAACTAGAAGACTAGAAACATATACCTTTGTAGTACTTTGTAATCTTGAGATCTTGATGCAGAGAGAGTGCATAAATCCCAAAATAGATCTTTTCTTTCGTAGTCGCACCCAAGGAACATATCAGCAACACCGACACCTCATTCTAGCTTGTGAACACCATGAACCGAACTTGAGAACTAGGGATGAAAGTGGGTCCAAACGTGGGCCGGATGGACCCGGACCCGGAAAACCCGGAACCGGTTAACGAGATTTTGTAGAACCGGAATCCAGACCAGTATATAGGAACCGATTCCAGTTCGGTTCCGGGTACGGTTCCAGGTAAAGTGGGTCTAGAACCAGAAAACCGGAAACATCAAAGTGGGTAGGTTGGAACCGGATAAAGTGGGTTTAGAACCGGGAAACCCGGAAAAACCGGATTTTTTTGGTAATTACTTACTACTTAGTTGGTTGAACTTTGAAAATTTTCATATTGATATCCCGAGTTTGGGGGATTGTAATCACTGAATATGAAACCAAAATTAACAAAATTATAGTCTAAAATCATGCACAAACTCTAAAATAAACTCTGAAAAAAACTGCATGTCAATCCGACTTTAAACGAATGTGATATGCATGTGTTAACATTTTCACATAATACAAAGTACAAAAACAAATAGCTGAAAAGTTGAGAATTTTCAGTTTTGATATCCCAACTTCGGAGAACTGTAAATCATTGAATGTTAAACCAAAAATGACAAAATTATAGTCTAAAGAGTAAATTACACGAATGGTCCTTGTGGTTTGGGGCAATTTGCGCGCTTGGTCCCTAACTTATTTTTTTAACTCGGAAAGTCCTTAGTGTTTGCTTTTGTTACACGCTTGGTCCCTATTATTTGTTTTTGTTACACAATTAGTCCCTGTCTTTCCTAAAAAAACTATTATTTAAATAGGAAAAAATTGTGGGATAGGTAAGGTAAGGTGAGGGGGGTTGGAGTTGTGGTGTGTTTATTTAAATATTTTAAAAAATCAATGACAAAATAGTTTTTTTAGGTAAGACAGGGACCAAACATGTAACAAAAACAAACAGTAGTGACCTTCCGAGTTAAAAAAATAAGTTAGGGACCAAACGCGCAAATTACCCTAAACCATAGGGATCATTCGTGTAATTTACTCTAGTCTAAAATCATGTACATGCTGTAAACTATAAGTTGAAAAAACCACATGTCAATCCGAGTTCAAACGAATTAGATATGCATGTTTTAAAATTTTCACCGAATACAAAAAAACTAAAAAGTTGAAAACTTTCAGCTTTGATATATTGACTTTGGGGGACTGTAAGCCAATGAATATAAAACTAAAAATGGCAAATTTATAGTCTAAAATCATGTACAAACTTTAAACTATATGTTGAAAAAAACCGTATGTCAATCGGGGTTGAAACGAATGAGATATGCATCTTTTAAACGTTTCACAAAAAACCGGTTCCGATCCTAAACGTGGTTCCGGTTCCAAAAACCGGTTCCTGTTTTTAGACCCGGTTAACCCGGAACCGATGGACCTAACACCGGATTGCCCGGAACCCGGATAAAGCCAATTTTTAAACCCGGAACCAGAACCGGTTCTATATAGTCCGATTCTAACGGTTCCGGTTCCGATTCGATTCCGGTTCTGGTCCGGTTTTCCGGTTCTAAATCTCATCCCTATTGAGAACCCCTCTATCGCAGGGACGGGTTGCACATTCGAAGGATTTGGAGGGTTTACGGAAAAATAAGAGAGCTGCAAAACTTAGGGGTTGAGATTGGTAAAATCTCATCCACTAATCCGATTTATGTCCCCTCGGTTCACAAGGAAGAGTTTTTGAATTCTTAGAGATAATTACTTAGTCACCAATGAATTATCTTAAGAGATTTGACTTTCAAAGCTTACACTTTAAACCCTTTAAGTCTATAAGTTTCTTATTAATTAATTAAACTTTAACTAATTAACAAACTAGACCCCAATAATGTTCTTGTCTCATAAGTTGTTTATTTATGTCATTACATGTAACCAAAAAATACTTTACGATTAATAGTAATATTATCAACTTGTGATGACCATGAACAATATCTTCCATCATACTTGACTACATCTCTTCTAGGTTTAATTAGCCCATTAACCACACCTACCTTGTCATGACTCTTGACTCTCCTGCAATTGTATCCATCAATTTGCATATTCCTCCTCTAGTGATATGCGGTAAATGGGGTCGGACTCTTTGTTTTATGGATCGGGTAGTTGGTTAATGTCTTGGCCTTTTACTTCATCCAAAATCTCAGCCAGAAAATCTACTAGTTCTTTTCCTTTAATAAATGCACTTGGAAGACACTTGATGGGGTTTGATCAATTCGTACTTGAATGGGGTGTATGGAAGTGGTACCTATGGCATATTGATGACTGATGAGTGTACTAGAGCCAAAGCCAAAATCTCAAAATGAAGTGGAAAAATTCAGTGTAATAAAATCATAAAAGCTATTTTTCATTGAAATCAATTAAGGATGATGATCCATACGAAAACAAATTAAAATAATATAAATTTTTATTGATAAAAAATATTAAAATAAAATAAAATAAAATAAATGATTATTATATGGCCATCATGTAAACATATTACATGATATATTTATGCCAACTAAACACAAAAAATATTAGTGTTTTTTAACCACAGTTAGTGATTTAAGGATCTGATCCAATTAAGACTTTATTGATCAAAGTTGAATAAATGACGTAATTAGTTACAACATACATAAATGATCACCATAATTTAATACTCTATATTTATATTCATAAAATTTCAAACATATATTTGCCTCATATCCGACGTATTTCATTACGTCATGAGCTCGAATTATATTTGCCTCAACTTGTAAAATTAAACTCACACAATTATTTATGCTACAAATTGCATATTTTCTAATAAAATGTAATTTTATGGAAGAATATTACAAAATGGTCCATGTGTTAGTAGCATATGGGGGTATCTTTTTCATTTCCCACGTTTGCCCTTATGGGGAACGAGGTGGGCCCACTTAGCGTTGAAAAGGGATGAACGACATGTGAATGGAGCCACGTGTGGATATGGACTACTAAGTCTAGGGGTAAGTTATGTCAATTACTAAAAGTTGAGGGTCAATTGGGTGGAGTAGTTGAATTATGACATTTTTGGCTAAACATAATCAAAATTTGCTTGATTTCGTAATTATCGTTTTCCTGCAAAATCTTGAGCATCACACTTTGTCTCCACTTTACTCATGCCTATTATCATCATACATGTATGCACATTCTTTTTTTTACTCCCCATACTTTACTTATATATATAAAAAGTTATAAAAAAATATATATAAATAATTAAATAGTAAAATAAAAACAAATAAGACCAAATACAAAAAATTATAAACCTAAACAAAATTCATATATATCTTATATATTTTTTAATAGTCGAAAAATAATAGTTGGAAACCTACAAAAAGTTAGAAACTGTAACTTTGAAATATATAGAGAAATAGAGAATGTCCAATAAAAAAAATTTACAATTTAAAAAAAAATATAAAATATTAAAGGTAAAGGTTAAAAAGACGATTTTATTTATAATAAAATAAGAAATCTATTTAATATATTTGGAATTATGATCCAACATATCATTTAGTGTAAATTACCAACAATCATTACATAAATGTTGACAATACTCATATAGTGTATGGATTTTAATATTTTGTAATACAAATATTAAATACTTATTACATTAAACCATATAATAACCACTTACTTTTATATTCACATTTTTAATACAAGTGGTGCATACACAAAACTAGTATGTGGTTGTTAATAATGATGTTGGGGGAGGTATTAATATATATGGTAGTGACCAAATACAAATGATTACAAGATATAATGATTAATCGAATATTGTTTATGGTGGCTAGGGAAGGTTCATCCTATGCCTTTAGACCTAAAAAAAAAATTAACTAATTTATTTGTAAATAATTAAGCTTGAATAATTTATTAGTAACAGTTAATTAACTTATATATTGAAATACAAGAAAAATATAGATATACAACAACATGCATATATTTGATAATTATGATGATAACAACGACTGATCCATTTGTTTTGTAGTAATTAATATGGTGATGTTTTAGGAAACCCACTTTTATAATTATGTAAAAAGAACAAGCAAGCGTGTGATTTTGATTATGATGTATTTACTAAAAGATAGAATATTATTTTAATATGAAATCACAAAATAAAGTAATATAAATTATTTACTATCTCTGCTTCTTTCATACGAGCTAAAATGACTTGACTATAGTAAAATTCATCTTTTATTCACGCGTGTACGTTGACAAAAGTAATATAATACTTTGATGTACGTGTGTAGTCTCATTACTATTAATTAAGTATTTCACAATATAATCTTAATAATTACAAATTACACGCTAATAGTTTGAGTTAGAAGCTCTAATTTTTATTTATATAAATATAAATGTATTTCACAAAACTAATTTTAACATTTGAATGGTGAAAATCTATATAAAAGGACATCTGAGTAGTTGTTTAAAAAGCTATTTAAATGGATTTTATCATATAATTTTTTCGTTCTAAAATAAAAGCATTAAGTTGTAGTATCAAATGAAATATTTTGTTATTTAGATTTTCTTTTATGGAAAATCTAAAATGCTAAATTACTCGTATTATTACATATTGTTTTACAAATAAACAAATTAGTAATTGTTCGTTAACGAAGCTGCTAACGGAATCCTCTCTAATAAATAAATGTTTTTTTTGTCATTTGTCACACTCTCATTCAATTTGCAAATGTCATTTTGTGGTTATTTTGAATTATCTTTTTTCCACATGTCATTTTATTAATTTTTTTATTTTATTAAATTATATATAATATTTTAATGTAACAATTGTAATAAATATAGTAATAATAGATATCAATTTTAATAATGAACTTACCTTTTAATTTCAAATTCCCAAAATTAAAGTTTATTAGTTTTTTATTTATCTAAATTATTTGTTTAAATTTAAAAGATAAAAAATATTTTCATTAATTTAATTTACTTATAAATTCAAAGTTCTTAAATATTTTGACATTTATATTTAGTTTTTTTTTTTTTTTTTTTTTTTTTTTTTTTTTTTTAAATTAACCAATATAATATAATGATCTTACACCTAATACATAATTATTTTGAGATAACTTCTTAGAAAAAATCATAAAATATCATAACACATTAACACCTTTCTTTATTCATTTTATGGGTAGCTCTAAAATCTTTTTGTCTTGATTTTAATAATTTATAAAAAAATCAAATTAACTTTATCAAATAAAACACTAGACCATAGGAAGGATTTGTTGGGAAGGGAGTAGTATATTCATGTAAAATTTGTGGTCGAAGAATATAAATTACAAAAAGTTTACAACTTTTTACAATACTTACACTTTGCCCCCCTATAAAACACACTCCTTTTCACTTTCTTTATTTTTTACTCAACTTATTACATAAAATCCGAGTTTCACGGCACACAGCTCACAGACCTTTTGTTTGCTTTCTGCTTAATGGAGGGACCTTAAAATCCTCCTCACTTTCTCTCTCTCTCTCTCTCTCTCTCTCTCTCTTTCTCAAACGTACTTTCTCTCTCCTCATCTAGTTTCTTCTACGTTTAATTCCTTCCGGAATTCTTGTTGTTAATCGGATCTTCTTCTCTCCTGTGTTGTTTGACTCGTAATTTCACTTCGATTTCTCAGGTACGTGGTTCAGATTTTGTTATACTTTTCATTTTTGTTTTCTTCAGTTTAGTGGTTTAACAAATCGGGGGTTTTCATTTTTCAAGGCTGAGATCTGGATTTTGCTTTGTTCCGAGTTAAATCCGTGTGGTTCCTTTCAAAATTGTTTAGAAAATTTTTTACAGAGTGGGAATGTGTGTTTATGTTGCTGTAGATTCGATTTTGTTCATTTTTTTGTGTTATCTAGAGTTTCGCATGAGGTAAAAAGCTAAGAGTGGCAGATTAGATGGAGCATTACTTCTTTTGTTAAATTTTGCTTCTGTTTGTTGTAGATTTATTGGAGAAGATATAGTGTTGAGTATTTTCTGTTTATGTTCATATAACAAATTGAAGGAAAATTTTCTTTTGGTTTCCTTTTTGGAAGATTGTTCTCAAAACCTTTTTCTTTTTCGTTCATGTAATCGAACACAATTTTACGAATTAGGGCTTCAGTATGTGCTTTACAAGGCGCATGCTGATCTCGTGGAGTGGTCTTCAGCTGTTGATTTAGTCAACTGACACCTTTATTTTTGGGGATATGTAAATGCATCTTCTCTATAGTCTCTTCCTATGTTCCTTAACATTTTTTTCTCGAACACTTTGCTTTATCCAAAGGTCCAATACAAAAATCACAAGAATCTCTTTTAATTCCTTTCCTTTATGAGCTTGTTAGCTTCATTTTGACCAAGCTTTTGATGCGTGTTTGATCACTGGCTCTCAAAAGCGAAAGCCACCAACCTTCTCTCTCACACACACACGAAAAGCATTTCATCGTTACATACTTACATTTACATTCGCTGTATGATTATGAAAGGTAACCTGTTAATCTATTATATTAACGTCTCATTACATCATTACTGAAGCAGATTAACAAGAACTCAAAAACTCTTCGATCTGATGACTCCACCACTCTTAGGCGTTGAAGATGGACAGGGAAACGTCTCGGCTTCCACCATGGAATCGATTTTCCAAAAAACCTCTGGATTAACTGAACGAAACTACCTTGGATTATCAGATTGTTCATCAGTCGATAGCTCTGCTGTTTCTAACATCTCAGAAGTGAACAGAAACAATCTAAACCTTAAAGCTACTGAACTACGACTTGGTCTTCCAGGATCTCAATCCCCTGAACGTGATCCACAAACAAACTCCGAGAATCTCGATGAAAAACCCTTGTTCCCATTACTTCCTTCAAAAGATGGAATCTGTTCTTCCGCTTCACAAAAGATCATCGTTTCTGGAAATAAAAGAGGATTCTCCGACACCATTGAAGGGAACTGGATGTTTGCTTCATCTGCAACTGATTCTGATGCTTCAAAGACTCAAGGAAAAGCGAATAATAGTAACACTCAATCTCCCATGATTAAAGATTCAACAACATCATCAAAGGCTCCATTACCAATTACTCTTAACAAAGTCAACAGTTCTAGTTCTAATCCTCCTGCTGCTAAGTAAGTCCAATACACAGAATAACAGAAACATCTTATGAATGAAATGACTAAAATACCCTTTTTTTTTTTACAGGGCACAAGTGGTGGGTTGGCCTCCAGTTAGATCATTTCGGAAGAACATTTTGGCTACAAATTCAAAGAACAATGATGAGGTGGATGGAAAACCTGGACCTGGTGCTTTATTTGTGAAAGTTAGTATGGATGGAGCTCCATATCTGAGGAAGGTTGATTTAAGGAGTTACACTACTTATCAAGAACTCTCATCTGCACTTGAAAAAATGTTTAGTTGTTTCACTATTGGTGAGTTTTTGTTTTATATTTTTACTGAATGGAATAATTATAATTATGGAATTTGGTCAAACTTTAGGTCAATGTGGATCACAAGGAGCTCCAGGAAGGGAAAGTTTAAGTGAGAGTAAATTGAGGGATCTTTTACATGGTTCAGAGTATGTGCTTACATATGAAGATAAAGATGGTGATTGGATGCTTGTGGGAGATGTTCCTTGGGAGTAAGTTTTAAAAAAAAAATCCTATTTTTTTCAGATACATTAATCTTGATTTTTGATTTTGTGGTGTTTTTAAAGACATCCATATTAAGTAATTTGCAAGAAAAAAAAAGATGGGTTTTGCTTATTTCATATTATTAGCTCCAAAAAGACTATGAAATCGGTTGTTTTCACATTCTTATTTGGATTAATAGTTTAATAATTTTTCAAGATTTTGAAAGATTTGACTAAGATTTTAATTTTAATCTAATTTTGCTTTTTTTTTTACAGTATGTTTATTGGTTCTTGCAAGAGGTTGAAGATCATGAAGGGGTCTGATGCTATTGGTTTAGGTATGCATTGAATTCTTATTTTTAGGAATTTTACTTTTATTGATTTAATTTATTATAAGTTTATAACATCCTTATTTCATTTCTTTCTCAAAGTATAAAATCTAAATAAGATAAAAGTCGAAAGTAGAATACTATAATTTGTTAAAAAAATTTCTAAGTGCAATTGGGTAATTTCTTTTTATCATAATAAGAAAAAAAAACTTGAAAGTATAATGGTATATAATCAGGTATATTTTTCAAAATACAATGCTTAATAAGAAAAATAAAATTAAAGTACAATGTTATTTCTTACATATCTTGTTTAAATTGTGAAGGTTTTAAGTATAATCTCATAATAAAAAAAATAAAAAATCTAAGACTACAATGTTAAAATAGAAATAAATGAAAGTACGTTGCTATTTCATGCATCTAACAATTTATGTGATGAACAGCTCCGAGGTCAATGGAAAAGTCAAAGAACAGAAATTAAAAAAAAAGCTTTTGGTGAAGGTGAAGAAATGAAGAGCCACTTTATGTTTTGATTGCATAGTTTCTATGAATAGTAAGAGTAAAATGTCTGCAAGTTTTTATTTTTATTATTATTATATTATTATTATTATTATCATTATGTTGCTTTTTATAGGAAAAAAACCTCTTGTTGTTTTCAATTACTCTCTTTGTATTTCCATGTGTGTGATTGGGGGACATTGTTGAACCACAATGTTTCTTGGACTTCTTGTAGTCAACTAATGTGTCAAACGATATGATATTATTGTTTGTATGAATTTTGTGTTTTGGATTGTAGTTGTTGATGTTTGGAAAGTTGAGGGGGGTGATTTGGAAAAGTATGGAAGTTGGGGGAGTGTTTTTGTTAAAGTATGGGGTGATGTTGAAAATTTCTTGGACTTCTTGTAGTCAACTAATATGATATTATTATTATTTGTATGAATTTTGGGTTTTGGATTGT
The DNA here is from genome assembly GCF_002870075.4 of Lactuca sativa. Lineage (NCBI taxonomy): Eukaryota > Viridiplantae > Streptophyta > Magnoliopsida > Asterales > Asteraceae > Lactuca > Lactuca sativa. Next base: position 341,486,109 of record NC_056626.2, read on the forward strand.
AGCTGTTGATGTTTGGAAAGTTGAGGGGGTGATTTGAAAAAGTATGGAAGTTTGGGGAGTGTTTTTGTTAAAGTATGGGGTGATGTTGAAAATTTATTGGACTTCTTCTAGTCAACTAATGTGTCAAATGATGTGATATTATTTTTGTTTGTATGAATTTTGTGTTTTGTATTGTAGTTGTTAATGTTTTGAAAGTTGATGGGGTGATTTGGGAAAGTATGGAAAGTTGAGGGAGTGTTTTTGTAAAAGTATGGGTTGATGTTGAAAATTCCTGGTGAAAGAAACAGAGTGGTGCAGAGTCGTGCAGGTGTTGTGCAGAAACCCGGCAGTGGCAGGGGGGCTCCATAGGGAAAATAACATAACAGTTAATGCTGTTTCATGTTGTTTTACATCAATTTTTTAAATATATAATATATTATTTTTGGAATATTTTATTTTTTTATATTCGAATCTGTAGTAATGTTCAAAAGTTATTTTAAGTTAACCATTATTATATTAAAAACATTGTAAACGATTAAAATTGATTTTTTAAATAGTTTGGTTACTTTAATAGAATTAACCGTGAGATAACAATACATTATATTAATTTTAGGGACAAGTTTTCATATTTTTTTATACCGTTTCAGAAAAGAATTGGGTTTTTATTCGGTTGAAATTGACTCAATCGTAATTATTCATATCTTGTTCGATTTGATGGGATTGGATTAATCCAGTTTGTTTCGCAAGATCTGATTTTCTCCCAAGTTGGTGAGGTTTTCTATTGGATATGTGGTTTCTTGTGCGCCTCTAGTTACAACTTGTATGTACTTTGGGATTGAAAACTTGATTTGGAATCGAACTTGCTGCTGCGAGCTTGTTTAAAATGTATGTTTGATATATAACTTGGAAATTGGAATTGTACGGCAACCCGACCGGATTATGGTCCGACCCAAGTCTATTACTGTTTCGGTATTTTTTGTTAGGTTAAAACAATACTTTGATAAATGATAAAGGATAAACGATCTCACCAACATAATAAACGCAAAATCAATGAGCAAGATACAATCAATATATATGACTCATATGATCAGGATTATCGGCTACGTCGAGAGAGAGAGAGAGAGAGAGAGAGAGAGAGAGAGAGAGAGAGAGAGAGAGAGAGAGAGAGAGAGAGAGAGAGAGAGAGAGAGAGAGAGAGAGAGATTATTTTATGTTGTAAAAGGTTTTTTAGTACATTACATTATGGTTACAATAAATGAGACTATTTATTGAGTGGTTGACCTAATAATAATGGGCAAAAAAACATCATGGGCCAAAGTTAATGCTAACAAAATAAGGTCCACTGATTGTTAGAGTCAAAGCATGCTCTCAAAAAAACTTGCCTTGCCTTGTTGATCAAGCACTTCCTGACAATTTAAGCAATGTTGATTGCTTATTTCAATAAGCACGCATGCTTATTCGGATTCCCATAAGCAACCATGCCCATGTAGATTGTCGTAAGCAGCCTTGCTCCTACGGATTGCCATAAGCAGCCTTGCTTATTCGGACTACCATAAGCAGACTACTTATGTGAACTGTTATATGCAACTCACCCTCCATACTCAACGATCTCCCACTTGGAGGTTGATAAGCTATCTGCTATCATCCAAAACGAGAACATCGTAACCCCCACCCCCAATCTATCTTTAGCTCGCACCTTCTATTCAAGTATCTGGAAGGCCAGTTGAAGCCATCCATAACTTCAACTTCTCTACAGTCACCACCTTGGTAAACATGTCTATTGGATTCTTTGTACCAGGGATTTTTTTTAGATTCAAGGTCCCATCACTAATCAATTCATGAATAAAGCTAAACCTCATCTCAATGTGTTTTGTCCTATTGTGAAACACCGATTCTTTGCCAAATGAACTGCACTCTGGCCATCACAATGCAATACACAATCTTCCAGTTGCATACCATGTTTTGATAAGTGACTCTTCAATAATAGAAGCTCATTGCTTACTTTTGCAATATCAATATACTCTACTTATGTGGATGAAAGAGCAACACTTTAATATAATCTGGACATCCAACTGATTGCAGTACCTCCAATTGTGAAAACATACCCGATTGTGCTTTTTCTTGAATCCACACAACCTCCTAAATTTGCATGAGTGAAATCTTCCAAAACTACCCATTTTTTTTTAATAAGCATAAGGCAGTCTCGAAAGTACCCTTCAAGTAGTGTAAAAACCACCCGCATCCTTCCAAATGCTCTTTTACTGGATTAGACATAAAACGGCTCACAACTCCCACTGCATGAGAAATATTTGGTATGGTGCATACAATCAGGGCCGGTCCAAACGTATATGAGGGCCGAGGCGAAAAAGAAAAAAAGGGCCCCTTAAAGACAAATATAATAAAGATTAAAAAAAATATAATTTATTTTTTACTATAAACGCGTTCAATTAGCAATAACAAGCAAGCAAAATTGTTTATTTTTTGAGCTAGTTTGAGTTTGAACAAACTTTAGGCCCTAAAAATTATTTAGGTCATAATTTCTTTATATATATATATATATATATATATATATATATATATATATATATATACACACACACACACATACACACACACACACACTACATAACCCATACATTTTGGGCCCCTTGGAGACTTGGGCCCTGGGCGGTCGCCCGGGTTGCCCACCGTCTGGACCGGCCCTGCATACAATTGCATATACTAAGCTACAAACCGGAGAGGCGTAAGTAACTTTAGCCATCTCTTCTTTGTCTTATTCCTTCTTGGAAGAATGTTTCTTTGATAGTCTCAAGTGACTCCCTAAGTGTGTGCTTTTTTGTAACATCCTAAAAATCGAGGGTAAAAATTTCATTTTTAATATATATATATATATATATATATATATATATATATATATATATATATATATATATATATATATATATATATATATATATATATATAGATTCAACATCCATTTACATTTATCCAAAATTAAGGTTTTCCAAATTAAACCAATTATCAGAGTAATTCCCAAAAGCATAAGTTACGGAAAAACATAGGCGTGTACGCTGCGATCAAGCCGGACCCTTTCCTATCAAACCGGAAGTACCTGAAACCATAAACCACAAACTGTAAGCACAAAGCTTAGTGAGTTCCCCAAAATACTACATACCATACATAACCATGAACCAAACATATCAGATATATTCAATCAATCAATAAAAGTGCTATGTGCCAAACATAGTCTTGCCATTATGCCACAAGTCCCCTCGTGGTTTTCCTTGCCAGGACGGGGGCCACAACCATGGGTCTTATAGACAAGTGCTAGGAGCCACCTACGGGTCTTCCATGCAAGCATCACAAAGACAACTTGTAACACTGTAAGTTTTTAAACAAAAATTTCATTTTAAAATCGCATAATTCTTATTAACACATTTCAAAAAAATCCCAAAGTATCAAATTATTAAAGACACATATCCATTATAAAAATCCAAGATCCTCAAACATAACTCCATCTCGTGTGAACAATCAAGTTGACGCCTTCCCGCGATTTTTGAGAAGTATCTGAAACACATATCACATAACACGGTAAGCACAAAGCTTAGTGAGTTCCCCAAAATACCACACATATCTTATTAGCCTCTCATGGCTATACTCAAGTATGACCCTCCGTTCAATGTGTTTTAGTGGAACCCTCCGGTCTCACAACTTGGGTGGACCCTCCAGTCCTAACTCAGTAAGCTCCGAATAATACACAACATAAATCACAAAGACAATATACAGGATATCACAATACTCAATATAAACACATAAGACCCTCTGGTCACACAAAGATTATCACTCTAGGTAAGTATAGTGAGAAGAATTAGCTCGGATGATGAACAACTCCTATATATACTGTTGCTGCACACCGACCTCTAACACTGAGCCAAAACCCACAATTACCCAATTAAGATAAAAGAACAAACCTTACTCATTAGGTCTAAAGATATCTCGCTACCCGACCCACAATTAACTCAAGCTCATTGGGCCCACTAAGGCCCAATACAGAATGGGCTCTCCCAAGGCCCAACTCTTAAACTTAAGTCCAAATGGAAAGTCCAACACAAAGGCCCAAGACATACACAATATTTCTCTGATCAAAATCTCCAGTACAACAAGCCTAAAATCTAGACCCAACACTTAAGGCCTAATGAGAGTTTTAGCCCAAAAAGCCCACAACAAGGTTACGCGGGGCGTACCTCCCTTGGTACGCTCATCGTACGCACAAATCCAGATCGGGCCATCGGGGACACTTGATCAGTATGCGGGGCATACTGGATTTACGCTCGGCATACTTCCAAAATTTCTTTCTCCCACTCTCTTGGACTTACCCGTTAAGACCATAGCTATACTCTCAGATATGGACTCCTTAAAGGCTCATACTCCATAAAGTTCATGACTTTAAGCCTTTGCATGGCTGATAAAGTCCCAAACCCAAATACACTCACTCTTTACTCCTAAAAATGCTCATATCTCATGCATAGGGTGGTTTTAACGTCCAAGACCTCATTTTTATGAATCCTCTCCATTAGAAACACTTAAAAGGATAGATATTAGGCTCTGGAGTTCAACAACTCATAAAGCTTCAAGCTTTGGGACCAAAAACCCTAAAGTAGACCATAATATGCTCAAATAAAAAAGGATGAGAAAGCTTTGAGTTTAATAGCTTCAAATGATGTTCCAACCACAGAAAAGCCCAGATCCAAAGCCTGGACTCCAACTCCATTCTCTTCCATGTTCCTTCTTCACTCCAAGGGTACCACAAGAACACTTAGAAGCTCACAAATGGACACTCAAGCTAGAGAAATGGATATTAGGGTTTTGAGAGGGTTGAAGGCTGGAAATGGTGGCCAGAAATGAGGCCATCATGTTCTTTAAATAGGGCCACACCCCTCATTTAGAGTTTTCACCCTGCGCCTAGTATGCCCAACGTACCCTATGGTACGCCCAACATACTAGGTGGCTCCGCTTCAAAATCACGCACATGAGTATGCTAAGCGTACACACACGTACGCCCCGCGTACTCAACTGCCATCGTTCTTGAATAAGGGACTAAACTCGCCAAATCTTCAAACTATCATAGCTTCCTCGATATAAGTCCGTTTCCAATGAACCTCATATCCACGGAAAGGTGGCGAGAAGCCCTATGCTTCTAGTAACTCGTCACAGCCCCAAGGCTTCCTCATGCCCGAGTTGCAGCCCACGAACCCTAAATCATGGACGATCTGAAACAAGATGTTACAATTCTCCCCCACTTGAATTAGATTTCGCCCTCGAAATCGCTCCTTATCATTATCCAGATTCCAACAATTAGCCCAAGAAGCGTAACTAATTATACAGAACGTAACCAGTCTCCACAAGACAACCGAAATCAAACCGAACCCTCCATCTCGAAGAAGAAAGAACCCTTCGTTGTTGCAGAACCAACTCTGCCCCTCCAAAACATGGAATCTATAGTGGAATGTCTCCCCGAATGACCGCCCATTCGGTATATTCCCATGTCATTCGCTCATCGAATAACATACTCGATAAAACATCTCCAACTCTGATTACTTGCCGCGACTGATGGAATAAGTCGTTAACCATAATTAGGTGCTGAACACTCCTGTCCGACACACCATTCGACTCTGACTGAAACCCAAAGAAACGGGGGTCATCTCACACCAATGACCAACCTCTGATAATGCCATAAGAATCCATCTAAATAGTGAACCTCAATACCCGTCCCTCAACACTAAATGAAGACTTGCCAACCCACACGGGAATTAAAACTCTACTCTAGCTTCGACCTCCTGTCAGAGATAATCATTTCACTGCCGACCCCAGGATGATTCAGCTCTGGCCCAAAATCAACGTCCATGCCTGACCGAACTATCCACGGATAGCGGGAGACATAACTCCAATTGGCTCTCAATGATAGACACCAAATCCGAATATGAGGTCGACTCCCGACCCAACAATTGAATCTCCGAGGCCACCCTAGCCCATTCGGCAATAGGACTTCACAGTAGTCCTATTCAACTGACCTGACTCCTCCAATTACACTGAACTCCATAATCACGAAGCTCGCTTTACCCCAAGCGATTTCTACACCCGATTTGAAATCACACCTCACACAAGACCTCGGTCGTTTACCACATGTTACCTCATGTGTGTCGTGGTTCTTCCCAAATGAATGAACAGGTTCACCCAAGTCTAAAACATCAAATAGGAAACTCATCCCTCTCATAATGTAATCCACTCGAAATCCCCACCTGCTCGTTCTCCACACAGATAGAGCCAAACTCACCCAGCAGAGTTTGATCCGACACAGAGTTGGAACCACTCATCCTAACCTAGTACTCAACTCATGACCCATGTTCCACACATATATGCATGCATTACACCTCGATCCTTACGACTTACGACATCCCCTCTCTAACTCAAAACACAACGGGTTTCGACCATTGCTGAGACCCCAATCTCGTCCCTGCTTCGGCCACCGGATTCCAAAATACCCATTTGGCAAGGCTACATAGGCCTAAGAGCTCCTCTACGTCCTACCCTGACTAGTAAGGCTGCGGCTCCCCGTAGTTATACAACACTCTCTCACTGACTAACAAGTGCTACGGCTCCCTGTAGTCCTATGTCACTCTTTTATTGCCTCACGAATGGTACGACTCCCCACAGTCTTACGATACTCTCTCTCTGACTCATGTACGTTATGGCTCCCCGTAATTATACGTTACTCTCTCTCTAACTCATGTATGTTACGACTCCCTGTAATCATACGATACTCTCTCTGACTCATGTATGTTACGGCTCCCCGTAATCATACGTTACTCTCTCTAACTCATGTATGTTACGACTCCCCGTAATCATACGATACTCTCTCTGACTCATGTATGTTACGGCTCCCCGTAATCATACTCTCTCTCTCTCTCTCTCTCTCTTACTCTCCATGGGCTCTCTCCACGATCTCCCATGACAGTCCTAAGTGATTACTCCCACTCAGATCTGTTCACTCTCTTATCACCCCATATCTCATCCTCAAGTCGTCACTATACTGAGTTCACTATCGAATACTCCACGGTCCAACATAGTTAGGTGCTCATACCTACCTAGATTATGCATCACTACTCTTAAGTCCTCGTAGACATGACACTTTCCTCAGCACAGTCACACTCTTGAAAAATTCCCGCGTGGAGACTATTAGCTGATGATCTCACATCTAAAAATATAGTCGCTTGATGGTCCACCTGCCGTCGAACATACCCAAGTCTCATAATAATCCACCAACCTAGGGCATCATACTCGGATACCTCGATATACCCTTACAGAAAGTCACAATGTCTTGCCACAACGACTGCTCTTCCACTCACACAACTCGAAACCTTGAAGCATTCAAACTCACAATTGGAAGCACGGAGGAATCACCATAACTGAGAACACGTTAACGGCCCTCCCAAGCCCCATATGCTACTATTCAAGTCCATGGGAACTACTCATATCAACCCTGTAGTTGATTGGAAAATCATATGCTGCCCCTCCCGGAGTGCGAATAACAATTCATGCGTCGAACTATTAGTTCTCTGAAATCGAATCTTGACCTTCGCAACCCAACCATATCGAAACTCATACATTGGTACACCAGACACCTGCCATGAAGTCACTTGTTTTCTCCTGAGAATATGCGACATGCATCATCTCACGTTGTACACTGTTTCGACTGCCACATGACTCCCGTCTCATATACTCGCACTGCAGATCCTCATAACCTAAACTTCTGTTCCACATCAGAGTGAGGATCCTCCCCCACAGTATACCCAGTTCTCCCACACTCAGGGTTCGAACCATCGCCCATTGACATGCCAAACAGACCACACTACAGATTGGCTCGCCAGATGTACCATTTCCGACTCATGGAATGTACTACGCAACACTCGAAGATCTTCCAGACAGTGACCAAATAACTATAAGTATCCCATATCTCAGATGAAAACCTCGGAATCCTCCCAATGTGACTGCCTCTAGTCATCCCGAAATCCCAAACTAACACACCGCCAAATATCCCAACTGTCACGGATTAGTCACGACTCACAATCTGTAACTGATGCACTATCACGCACTTCGTCTCTGATTCCTCAACCAATATTCCATCACAGAAATTATCGTAGGAGCAAGAAACCTCACTCTCACAGTTGATACACAATGTAGGCGATGCCGGTATGCTCCTCTTGATCACCTGGAACTGCTGCTAAAAGTATGCCTTACTCAACTAAGGAATCTACTTCTCCTCATCCATCTCAGTCCCCACTGATGACTCTCTCTCACGGTATAAGAAATACCTCACATCAATATATACTCTGGTGAAAATATCGCAATCATATGCTACCCCTCGGGGTTACCTCCAAACTCTGGAACTGGAAGCTTGTTATCTCTTTTGCTCCACACAAGAAGCAGAACTAGTGAAATTCTCGTCAAAGAAAGTGACATTTCAATCATCGGATGATCACTCAACCCGGACCGCAATCCTCCATAACATATCATCTCCACTTTTCCTCAAGTCCTGCGACTCCAACTGGCAGCTCACCAGTCTACCTTATTGAGATCTAAACTCAAATTTCCTTGCAAGGTAGAATTTGTCGAAGCTCAACCGACATGTCCCTTTGGTCCCACAGATTACCACATCCACTCTCTAAATGAATACACACTTTGCTACAATCATGGTACCCGAACCATGTTATCTCCCCTTAACCTGCTATTTAGAACCTCCAGAATTCTCTCTGTTTCGAGTATGGGTCCTCTGCTTTCAGTAGTATGGGCCCCTACTACCTGCCTCATCTACCCATACTTTCCACACGGATCGATCACAAATCCCGTTACACATGTTCGCTCTCTAGCAAATACTCTCCTCTATCAGCGTACTCATCTGACTAAAATCACTCCCTAGGCCCTTCCTAGGTGCTCATACTTCTCTGCCATCAGCTGCTGAAGAACTCCTCACGATGTCGGCCATATACTTCCTGAATATCGTCATATTCACTTAGTAGTTGAATCCCATCATCAAGAGTTCCACAAAGCACAAAGTAAGCAACATTCGGGCATTAACTCACCTCCATCAACACGTAAAACCACTCGAGCATACAACTTCACTCGCCCTATCTGCAACTCTAAAAGGCATTACCAAACTTAGGCAACCCTACCCCTCGTGAGTATCTAACTAATCTCTCTCAGTAAGTTCCTCAGATACACATCTAGGTATCTCTCCTAGATTACTCCTCTACTCAAAGCTCTCTCTAAAAGATTCTTGCTAGGTAATCTTACTCAACATATACATAGAGAAAATAGTAGATAATATCAAAAAATAACATTTCCTAGGCTAAGGCATCACAAATCAGGCAACTCTAGTCCTAAGATATGAAATACCTAACATGTCCTCTAGCATGCATCATTAATATCTCATAACACAAATAAGTAAGGATATTATGGGAAATCATCGTTTGGGCTCTGGCTGATTGTACACACTGCTCCAACTCTTTTCTCTTAAAACTCTTGCTCGTTTTTAGAAAAATCATTTCTTTTAATTTTTTCCCCAAATTCTTAGTTTGAGTCCAAACACACCTGAAGGTATATCCGAATCTCTCAAACCAAGGCTCTGATACCAACTTGTAACACCATAAATTTTCAAACAAAATTTTCATTTTAAAATCACATAATTCTCATTAACACATTTCACAAAAATCCCAAAGTATCAAATTATTAAAGACACATATCCATTATAAAAATCCAGGATCCTCAAACATAACTCCATCTCGGGTGTACAATCAAACCAATGCCTTCCCGCGATTCTGAGAAGTACCTGAAACACATATCACATAACACGGTAAGCACAAAGCTTAGTGAGTTCACTAAAATACCACACATATCTCATTAGCCTCTCATGGCTATACTCAAGTAGGAACCTCTGGTTAATGTGTCTCAGTGGAACCCTCCGGTCCCACAACTCGGGTGGACCCTCCGGTCCTAACTCAGTAAGCTCGAAATAATACACAACATAAATCACAAAGACAATATGCAGGATATCACAATACTCAATATAAACACACAAGACCCTTCGGTCACACAAAGATTGCCACTCTAGTTAATTATAGTGAGAAGACTCACCTCGGATGATGAACAACTCCTGTAGATGTTGCTGGTACACACCGACCTCTAACACTGAACCAAAACCCACAATTACCCAATTAATATCTAAGACCAAACCTCACTCATTAGGTCTAAAGATAGCTCACTACCCGGCCCACAATTAACTCAAGATCATTGGGCCCACCAAGGCCCAATACTAAATGGGATCTCCCAAGGCCTAACTCTTAAACTTAAGTGCAAATGACAAGTCCAACACAAAGGCCCAAGACATACACAATATTTCTCTGATCAAAATCTCCAGTACAACAAGCCTAAAATCCAGACCCAACACTTAAGGCCCAATGAGAGTTTTAACCCAAAAAGCCCACAACAAGGTTACGCAGGGCGTACCTCCCTTGGTACACTCAACGTATGCATGAATCCAGATCGGGCCATCGGGGACATTTGATCATTACGCGGGCGTACTGGATTTATTCTCCGCGTACGTCCAAACTTTCTTTTTTCCCATTCTCTTGGTCTTAACTTGTTAAGACCATACAAGTGATGACTCTTAGGTTCTTCCCTGCCTTATCTCCGTAAATCACAAGGGCTTCATCGTTTGGTAAGGGTAATCGAGCGACCTTTTCGTTACATAGAATTTCTGGTCGATGGGTTGATAACCAATCCATGCCGATAATCACATCGAAGCTTCCAATGGTCATGGGCATTAAGTCAATATGGAAGACGTGATTATTCAGGGTGAGAAGAAATTGGTGAGCATTTCTATGGTGCTTTCTATTTGACCATTTGCGACTTCTATCGTGTAATCTTCCTTAAGTTTGCATGATTTACGATTTATCATTCTCCTAAACTTATGGGAAATAAAGCTTCTATTAGCACCAGTGTTGGTTCCTGGAGTGCATCTCCCGCACCTATCATGAATTCCCTTCCTTTACCACCCCGATTCTTTACTTTAGGGCAGTCTTTCTTGAAATGCCCTAGTTGGTTGCATATACATTAGTTTTGGCTTCCTCCTACAACTGTAGTTGAGGTTGTGTTTTTTGGGGCATTTCTGCAAAACTTAGCGGTGTGATCCATTAAGTTGTAGTTTCTGTAGGTCATGTAATTTCCGACATGATGGTAGTTGCACTTGGTACAGTGAGGTAGAGTTCCAGAGTAGAGATTTGCTGGAGTGGGAGTGTTTGTGGTTGCTGTGTACACAATTATAGGTTATGGATTAGGCTTGCGATGCTTGAGGTTCCCTTTAAACTTTCTATGGAACTTCATCTTTGTACTTCCATCTTGGTACTTTTCTTTTGACGGGACGATGGTACCTTGATGAATACATTCCTCAACTAGCGTATCTATTTGAAAAGGTTAGTAAGTCCATCAAATTGGGAGGTAGAGGCAGCCACCTCTGATCCTTTCATGGTCAGATCCCAAAGTTCCTACTCAAGGGCCTAGACTTCCTGCCATGGGTAGTACTCCTTGATCATCATTTGTTTCAGAGGTTACCATCCCATGTCATAGGCTTCATTGGTTCCCATGGACTTGGCATGGTTATTCCATCATTTTAAGGCGGAATCCATCAGTATGGATGTAGCATACATGAACCGACAGTCATCAGGGCAAGAACTGATGTGAAATACTGCCTCCATCTTTTCTATCTAGCGGGATAAACCAATATCTCCTTCCATGCCATAGAAGGATCGGGTTTACAACCCATGAACTCTTTTTATGAACAACTTCTAGAGTGGTTTTGATTATTGACTGGAGTGCCCCCACCATTTCTACTGTTCCTGGTATTCAGGCAGGCTTGTATGCAACTAAGGTTGTAGCAATCCCTTGCGCAAGCAGAGTCTACATTATAGCAGGATCCATTTGAAATGGTAGGTATGTATTTGCTGCACCTGGAGCTCCTCCATGGCTTGGAGTTTGTAACGATGTTTGTGTTACTTCTGGAGCAATCCTTCGGTTGCCTCGGGGAGTTGGTGGTGGACGAACTCATGGATCCTTTCATGGAGGCTTCGTCCTAATATGTTTTTAGATGGATAAGTTAAGTTGTTTTACACTATGTAGTCATAAACATGTATGTATAACACATTGTATTATTGTAACTTGTTCCTAAAATCCCATAGATTTCTAAGTTACAGAGAGAGAATTGAAATCCTTTCGATTTCAAATAATAGAGAGAATTCAAATCTTTGTCATCTTTGGAAGATAGAGGTTTGGAGACTATTGAATGTTTGTCTGAGAACTTATGGGTTTCTCTGCTACGAAGGTAGCATAGTTATTGGTGTTTCGGATTTCGACGAACTTGGAAATTCTGAATGTTATCCCGTATTTTTAAGTATTTTGTATGCACTATTTTGGGGTTGATATAAGGTTGCTAAGGTACTAGGCATCTGCAATGATCTTGAAAACATTCTACAATCTCCAAAACTCTCAACCATTGTAGTTTGTCAAACTCCTTGCTCAAGGTTGGTTGTGCACCGACGGACCAAAAATAACATAGGCATGCCTACCAGGTATATTTGTGGTGTGGCTTATGTACGGTACTAACCTTAGTTGAGGCATCTGACGTAAAGGGTTGAGTTGGTAGTTTTAGTTGAAGGGATGTTTAAAATTTTAATAAGTGTTCTCCTCGCGAGTGAGAGTGTGTAAATATATATATATATATATATATATATATATATATATATATATATATATATATATTAGTGTTGGTGAGGGTTGTGGTATGATAAAATTTTGTTTTCTACTCCAAGACTAATATGTACAGACGAGGACCGGACAGAAAACACCGGAGGGCAGGATCATTTTAGCAATTAAGTTGTTTTGAATTTAGCAACCCTATGTGACCCGTCAAACTAGATTCCCCATACCGTACGTAGCCAAGAAGTAATGTAATTAATAATAATAGTTCTATTAATAGCTTGTTGCTATAGTTGTATTCCTCTTTCAAGAATACAAGTTCTCTATAGGCAATTTAGCTCTGATACCAATTTATTACAACCCCGGACGAGGTGGCAGAACATGCCGGGATGTGAGACTAAGTTTGTGGATCATAGATAAACTGAATATGTAGCGCAAGTACAACAATAAACAAAACATCATTTGTATTCGATCTTTAAGGTTGAATACAAGGTTCTTACAGATAGTAGTGTGACAACCGTCAAAATTCGAGTCAGTTCTAGATTTGATTAAACTTAGTTGCACCTATAGGCACGACACATACTAGACTTAGTAACTAGAAGCTAAGTTATAACCTAATAGAAACTTGGAAACAGATAGAAACAATGGATAGTTTACTTAGATTTCACATTGATATGTGAATTCTATAACTACTTAACTGCAATGACTATCCATATTTGGGTCACTCTTTGACTCGAACACCTTTTTTATGAATCTTATATACACATCATGCACTTGACCTAGTGATATAAATTAGGCCCGAGTCTCGTAGGAACTTAAGTCAAAGTTGAAAACTAGGACTAGTATATTTTATTCCTCAATTTCGCTTGAATCTCGGAATCACTACATAGAATGCCAATAAACTGATAAAATAAGTTGCAAACATTATTTATAACTATCAAAGAGTTATAATACCATAAGATAAATTGAAGTCTCAAAGATTCGATTTATTTTGATATCCAAAGATTTACAAACTCTCAAAACCTTAAAATCCTAAGTTTATAAAATTTAAGCTTAAAATTTTTATAAAAATAATTATGAATCTTACAATATTATTCTAAAATAATTAAAATGAGGAAAAATATAATCAAGAGAAATAAAAATTTAACCCATTAATAGTCAACCTTATGTTATAAACCAAAAACTCAAGAGTTATGAACAAATCTTATCTAAATCTTACCAAAAACTCAAGAGTTTTGAAGTTGTTCTTGAGGTAAAAACGAAAGTCCTTCATTCCCTCTTCAATCTTCCTTCAAAATCTCAAGTTTTCTTGCATATCTTCTTCTTCTACACCATTCTATGGATGGATTATTCACATGCATGTTCATAACAAAGATTTTTATGATTATGGTGATATTATTTCACCGAAACACCAACATGCATGTGATGATCTTCAAGCTTAGAGGCTTGATCATCAAAGTTTGTTGTTAAAAAGCATTCAAATAGGTTCATAAAGGATTTATTCCCAAATAAATATCTAAAACTTATTTTCTAATTAAATACGATTTTTCCCAGAATTTCATCAACAAAATGAGATGTTCTACAAATTTTTAGAAAATAATTCATTTTTCTCGAATTATTATAATTATTGCAAGAAAATAGACCAATAATTCATATAAAATAGTTTTTAAGGTATATAAATCCTAGGTAAATTCTTGGATGACCCCTAAAGTGAATTATGACATCTCAGTGAGTTTCATCGATATTTGTTACTGTTTTAATTCAAATAAATCATAAAACCCCTTTAAGGAATGTGAAATGGGTATCTAATAATTTTCGCAGATATTAACTCACGTGGAGTACTCAAAAAAATATTTTCAGAATTTGTCATAATGCATTCCTATTTTTCCCCGATTTTTGTATTTATAATGGATTAATAATGCGAAAAATATTTGTACTCATCCAAAATTCATTAACATTTACTAGAAAACCTTAAAATATATTATAACTCTATATAAAAATTGTAATGATTTTTATATTCAATATGCTAATTTTCTTCTATTTTCTAAGATTAAATACACTTAAATCCACAAAATCAGAATTCAGTATATAAAAATCACCATTGGTATTTTTCTTGGATTATGTACACTGTAAATGGAGTTAATTTTTTTTTTTGGTAATTTACTTTAACTATTTGATAATTATTCACCATTTAATGATTATTCAAGAGCATAAAACAAAGAAAAATAGCAAAACTAATTGAAAAATATCTTTTATATTTTTCAAAGCTTCTACATGTATAATAACAGTGTTACAAAAAGTTTGGAAAATTTTGTAAACATTTTTCTATTTATTTCAATTTTTATTACAATAAATGCAAAAAAAAAAAAAAATCATACAAATGGTTTAAACAGTTTAGAAATCCATTTTCACATTTTTTCCAACTTAATTATGTTCAATGGCAGTATTATAAAAAGTTTGAGACTTTGTATCATCCGGATACTATTTTTCACGAATTTATATTGTTCTGAAGGCTTAAAAATTTGGAAACATAGTTAATCACATAAAAAAACCAAGGGAAAATTTCTGGAAGACTTCTACTGTATTTGGAATGAAAATGCGAAGTTTGACAATTTTTGGAAACTGTTTGATAATATTTTGGATTTTTAGGAGCTTAAAACACCTTTAAATGTGTTGAAATACCCTTAAATAATATTACAAAAATCTGGAAAATTAATATCCAAAATTATCTTAATCACATGAATTATAAAATTTCACCATTTCTGAAAAATGTTTGTAACTTATCAATATTAAAATTTGACACAATATTGACATAATTCTATTGTAGTAGTAAGTATATTAGCATTAGATTTCAACTAGAGACTCACTAGCGTATACCATTATTGTAGGATTTGGTAGTGATACAAGTGGAACTTAGACCAAGGCATCATTTGCATCATCTCAATGCATATTGTGAATATTTACGACTCCCCTTATTTTTGTTTTTTTAAATGTTTTGGGGTGGAAAAGCATGTCCTGAACTATTTATATTTGTTGAATTTAATTTGACTCTTATAAACTTGGTTGCTATATTTTCCATATTGTGAGTATTCACCACTCCCCTATTTTCGGTTTTTAAATGTTTTGGGGTGGAAAAACATGTCCTAAACTTTTTATGTTCGTTGTATTTATTTTGACTCGTATGAAACTTGGTTGCTATATTTTGTATGTATGTGTATGTTACTTTAATTCGTGAGGACTGTATCGTGGTTAAGTCCCTGGAATCTCTAGACACAACTCATTAACTCTTTTGAGCCTATGATTATTATGGATAGCGCTATCAGGAGGTAGACAAATCCTCACTTGCACGATTCGCTTGAGTGCATTTTACCATTTTATTCACTATGTTTGCGGTACACATAGTAGTCAATAGGGCACGATTCGGTCATTAGGCTTGGGTTGTGAACTCATGAATGGAAACTTAATGCACATATGAATCTTTATGCACATATGAAACTTGTATTCTCATGTTAGCAACGACACTTGTATACTTATTTTAGCAACAAAACTTTTATGCTTATTATAGCAACGAACTTTGTTTCTCATTATAGCAACGAACTTTTATTACTGGAAACTTATATACATGTTTTAGCAATGAAATTGTTTTCTCCTTGTAGCAACGAAATTGATTTCTCATTTTAGCAATGAAACTTGTTTACTCGTTTGAGTAACGAACTTTATCTTCCATGAGAATATAAACGTTGCATCTCATTTTGGCAACATACTTTATCTCTCATGATGACAAAGAACTTTGTTTTTACAAACTTATTTACTAATTTTAACAATATACTTTTATTATTGGAAAATTTTGTTAAAACTTTGATTTCAATTCATGGAACCAATATTATTTTGTTTATTTGTGAGTACTCACCAACTATTTTTGTAGTTGACGCTTGTTTTACATGCTTTTTCAGGAATCATTGAGTAAGTGGCACTTAGGGACACATCACTGTTAGGAGCATTCACATGTGTTGTATTTCAATTTCAATTTACATTGTAATTTCTTTTAAAATTTGTTCAAACCCATTGTAAATTTGTAATGATTTTTAATACTATGGTTGGTGTTGTCTTTTAACTTTAACTATGAAACCCTTTATACTGCCACACATTGTGTTTCTGCTTTAGCGGGGTGTGACAAGTAGTAATACATAAATTGCCATATCAAATAGACTAACATAACAAAAACTAGTAAATTAAATTGCCTGCAATCCATGATTTTTCCATTGTCTGAATGCTTGAAATTATTGATTCCTTGAGAATAGATGTACTTTGAAAGTCAACACAAGGTTGGTGAGAGTTACATGTTTTCTGGTAACAACAATAAATTACTTTTAATAAGTCTAAAAAGTATTGCCTTTGTTAGTATAACCATACTTAAAATATTTTTAAAAACAACCACATTCATGGTTTGTATTAAAAGAGAGAGTTTTTAGTTAATGTTTATAGTGACTCCTATAACCAAGATATGTGATTGTATGTATCCCCTACGTCACTTGATTATACACCATAGTAACGATAGTATACACTTATCATATGTTTCGATTGATCGGTCGAAGTTGTAGCTAGCAACCGCAGGTGGGGATGTCAGCCCCGTATAAATCTATACATATGTATCTCGCTCCTAAGATTAACGGTTATAGTAGTATGTGAAGGCTAAGTGTTTAGACTTAGCTAATGAATATTTTCTTACTAATAAGACCTTAACTAAGGTATGTTAAAAAGTTCTCAGCCCTAACTTATAAGTAGATAAGTTACTAGGCAGAACGAATTTGTATAGAGTTTATACAAGTCAAGCATAATTGGTATGCATGTATAGTATAAGGCACTGACTTTTATAACTAAATATGTTTTTTGTATAAACTTTGTTGTAAAAAGTCACATTTTATTTTAATAGTTCTGTTATTCTAGCCACATAACATATTAAAGTATTGAAGTTTAAAACTAGTTTATGCACTTATAACATATAAGTTTCAAACCAATGTTTTATAAACTAGTATTGTTTTTACATAAAATAATGATATTTTATGTGTATTTTTGGTATAAAAATAATACCATTTAGCACATGTATTCTCCCCCAAAACATATATAAATATAAATGAGAGGTCGTGACACTCACTTTAAAGTGGGATTGTCGAGTTGTTTCGAGTATTTGATGCGCGAAACTGAGACATGTTGCCTTGAACACGAACCTCCGAGATTAATTTAGTTTCCTAGGAGATTTGAATATTAATTAATATTTGGAGGGTTATTTGGCAATTTCTCTAAAGTATAAGGTCAATTATTAATTAAAATAATTAAATGGGACTAAATTGGTTAATAATTTCCAAATGAGGGACTAAAATGCGTTATTTAAATTTTAAGTTTAAAGCTTGGACTTATTTTGCAAATAAATCTCAAGTTAGGGTTTAAATTATTTAAATAAAATGGAAGTTTAATTGATTTAAACTTATTTTGAATTTTTTTTTTCGAGTGGGGGTAGTCTGTATATTTTAATATGGAGTTTTGATCTGGTTTGTAAAGAAGTTTTAAAAGAGGGTGGATTGTGAAAATTTTAATTAGAAGTTTTAAAGGCTTAGTATTGATTTGAAATAAATTTGGAAACTAGGGTAGGATTCGAATATTTTAAAACAAAGTTTGGAACAGGAGGTGTTATCCTCCTATTCTCCGTACATGCCCACGAAGAACAAAAAAAAAAAACGAGTGGTTTGTGTAACACCCGTAGATCCGGGCTAGTCAATCTAGAGATAATAGGGGTTGAAAATGAATTTTTGACAAAAGATTATTTAGAATAAATAATATTAAACAAGAAGTAGAATATGTCTCAAGGGTTCCGTACATATAAAGAATGCCGAAATCCGAGATATAACGAAGAAGTTATGGCCCGTCGAAGTTTTACGGCAAAATCGACACGACATCGGGAGATGTAAATAGTATATTTACGATAAAGGAATTTTTAGACTTAGTTTTCTAAACAAAAGTTGTAGTATACGTTAAGTCGAGAACATACATAAAAAGAACGCCCAAATCTGACTTCGTATGAGGAAGTTATGAATTTTCTAAGATTTGGCATAACAGTGCACGGCCTAAAACTCGAATTTTAGTTTGAGTGGTTTTTGGCTTACGCGACCTAAATGAGAGTTGAAGATCTCATTAATTGGAACACAACGGTAAAATGACAGACGAAAACGGAGTCCGTATTAAGGAGTTATGAATTCTTCGCGGTCATTTAACAGTCTAATCTCCTCCTACTGTTAAATTTAAGATCGGTCAAGTATTAGCCGACGGAGTCTAAATGAAAATTGTAGATCTTATTTTTACCTACGCGTGGAAAAATAGAACGTCGAAAATGGAGCTCGTATGCGAAAGTTATGAATTTTTGAAAATCAGCTGATTTCCACCTTATATGCGATGCCACATGTCAGCACCAGGCTGTGCCTGGCTGTACCCAGCTGGGCCACAATGTGGGCATCAAATGGCCACGACATGGGAGCCTCTTCAGCCTCCTATAAATAGAGACGCCCCTCTCCTTCATTCTTCACACCTTAACCCTTCATTCCTCTCTCTATACTCTCTCTCTAGACCCCGAAACCCCCTGAAAAGCCTAGGGAACCCCCCTAGCACGAGGCGGAAGCCCCGGAGTGCCCGACGGCCCCGAGAAGAAGAGTCTTTCGGCTCGGAAACGCTGCTCCAGCGAAGCCCGGTTTTGCAGAAAACTCGCTGTAAGTGAGCTATGCCTACCCTATCTTTAGTATAGCTTATGTTTTAATATAGTAACGTTATTAGGACCTTAAAATAATTATTTGGGCTATTATTATGAGTGATATAAGAGTGTTGCTTAACGCTTATATAATAATAATAATAGCTAGATTATTAATTAGTCGCGGTTAACGTTAGACTAAACCGTAGTGGTATTGATACTAGGTTTTGTCTGAGGGAAATTGTTTTAACTATAACGAAGTGTTGTCCGAGTGCCGAGTCATCTCCTTATCAAGTGAGTGCATAGTTACTTTAATCTTACACACAGATATGAAGTATTTTGTATAAATTGAGTGCTATGTGTGCATATTATCTGAGTACTTGCTGTCTATGCTGGATGAATGATTTTATACATGTTTTAAATGATTTAAACTGTATATGTATTTTATATCTACGATAATGTTGGGGTAAAACATGGGTAGATGTAATAGATGGAATATGAGTTGGATGATTAGTTGAGAGATGTTATAGACCACGAGGTGAGGGTGAGAGGTGGACGATGTGAGAATCCTTTCCCCAAATGATGGCCCTGTCATTCAGCAGAGTATGGATGACAACCCAGACTATTCTAGATAGTCCAGTGGAACACTAGCAGGCTCGCAACCTATAGGTGTTGTGCACGATGTGTTCACCCGGTGTACTCTAAACCTTGGTGACCATGCAGACTTGGTGCCTAAACCCTGGTGATCATGCATACTTGATGCCTAAACCTTGGTGATCTTGAAGACTTGATGCCTAAACCCTAGCGACTATGCAGACTTAGTGCCCATTGTGTAAACCGTGGCAACGATGGACTTCGTGCCGATTCCTTAGGATGATCCTTAGCAATGAATCAACGAGGAATAACTGATTCTTAGGGTAGATCCTTAAGAGTAAAGAAGATAATGGGGATGGGTAATTGGGTTGATTGTTTGATTGTTGAAACATAATAATTATATTATTGTGGGATGAAAACCCTATGTACTCACCAGGTTTCCCAAGCTGACCCACTTAGTTTATTTATATCACATGTGTTGTTATGATGTCACATTACACTTAGAGATTAAAGAGATGTAAATTACTAGTGATAATGAATGTAAGTTCTGTTTATACTTATGTTTCTTTATTGATGATGACATCCCAAATGTTTTACAATGAATAAAAAATACTTTTCTTCGGAAATGCTTTCATAATGTATTTATCATGTTTTACTGGGAGCAAATTCCGCAACATTTTTATTAAAAGAGGTACTCTGATTTTTATAAAGCATAAACAAAATCGGTCTTTTCTGGCCGTGAAAATGGGGATGTCACAGTTGGCATCAGAGCATTAGTTTAAGCGAACTAGGAATATAGATTTATTTCTAGACTTAAACTTAGAGTGCTAAGCGATGATTGTGAGGTGTGAGCACTAGCTTATTTTAGGAATTATGCCTATGTGTTAAATGCTTGTGCCTTATATGCTGTTATTTGTTCGGATCTATGGTCTTTTGCCGACCGGATCTGGAAACCTTATGTGTTTAGGATTCTAAGCATTTAACTACGATATTAGAACTAGCATATAAACGTTTCGGAGTGATAAGGATGATTTAAAACGTCAATCCTAAATTAAGATCTATATTCCCCTTATTCGGTGTATAGATCAAAATGGCAAGAACCCGCAGTGGAGCTGGGAATGCAAATGGGAATAGGAATCAACACCCGGTGATTCGGCAAATACCTGTTGTAGTAGAAGATGTACCCGAGCCAATCACCATGGCTGGAGTACAAGCCATGATTCGGGCTATGTTAGCTGAACAAAGGGAAGAAATGAGGCGGATGTTGAATAGGGACGAACCTACTATGCCCATTGAGCAACCCGAGCTGATTCCCGAGGAATGGGAGGAAGGGAACTACAGCCTCCAAGTGAGTCAAGTGGGGACTCAAGGTGAACGAAGGGATGACCTGGAGAGGAGAAACGACAAGGATGGGAGAATGTACAAGAATTTATTGGGTGCAAAACCTCCGAGTCTCTCAGGAAGCCCAAAACCTGTTGAAATTATGGATTGGATCTCCGAGATGGAGATGGTGTTTGAGAGCTGCGGTTGTATCGAGAAATAAAAGACTGTCTTCGTAGTAAGACAGCTGAAAACTGGAGTCTTGAGCTGGTGGAAGCTATTGGAAGATACGATGCCATGAGGAGAAGCCCTAAGTATGTCATGGGAAGAATTCTTGGAATAGTTGAAAATTCAGTTGAAAATTCAGTACTGCTCAGAGATAGATCTGATAGACCTAAGCAACGAGTTTCAGAACATGAAGAAAGGGAAGATGAGTGTTGACGAGTATGCCACCGCATTCACCGAGAGGATGAAGCTATTTCCCTACTTGGTTCCTACTGAACTCTCTAAGATTGATAGGTTTGCTAACGGACTGCCCACAGACTTTGTGACAACCCGAAATTCTATTCTGTACGAACATTATCAAGTCAATAGAAGTTAGAACAGTCGCAGTAAATTTTCAGACTTTTCTGTATAAGTTTGAGTATTTCAGGGTTTACACTTAAGGAGATATCAGGAGAGTGGATGCACTAGGGTTTTGTGCAACTCTGTTATTCCAAAACTCTATTATATAAGAGTTTATTTTGGGAATAAAATATTTTCTACCAAAAATCCCAGGACTATATATAGAATTCTGAGCCACATTCATTCATTAGTTACATTTCCAACTAGAGAAAAGCCATTTTCTCTCTCACGGATCTTCGGGTTTTCATCCCAAATCGTGAGTACCTCTCTCTAGTTGTATTATATGGCTTATAATGTGCTTAATAACATTGATTTCATAACAAAATAGCAAGATTCGAGAGTTTACCGCCCAAGAACACCTTGGGGAGTAAACTCTTTTATAAGGGTAAAACGATGCCTAGTCCTTTCCCCTTGATATATAACTACCTTAGACTTGTATGCTAGTGTATATAGGACTAGAAATCAACCATGAACACCAAGAGTAAGGTGTTCACGGCCCAAGAAGTTCTTGGACCATGAACTCCAAACTGAAGGGCCAAAGAGTGCATTAATCACTCCTAAAGCCTTGGTCAATTACATAGATTTACTCCTTGTTAAATTAAGCACCTTAAAACATCAAAAACCCATCCCCATGAGAGATTATGGCCGTAATCTCTAAGGGAAATGGTCCCAGGGCCGTGAACTCCTCAAAGGAGTGTATTTAAGCCCTAAACTCTTCCAAGGATTAAAACACCAGGTAGGAATGCTTCTAGGGATCATTTAGAACTTCAAAACACAAAATGACATGAAGCTTAGGAGCTTACGGCCGTAAAATCAAGGGTTTATGACCGTAAACTCCTTGTGTGAGGTTTATTGGAGAGTAAACTCATGTATAGGGTCATTTGGAACCCTAAACCCATTTGCCTTGTCCCACAACAACTTAGACGAAATCCTTAGGGCTTATAACACTTAAATAAAGTGTTTATCATGTTCTAGGATGTATTAACATTTTCAATTAGTAGTTTAAGACTAATTGGGTGCATATATGTGTGATTATATGTTCATTAGGATCATAGTGTGTGTACAAGTCCTCACTTGACATCTAACAATCCTACACCGTTCAGTTCATCCAAACCACCATCTTCAGGTGAGTTCATACCCCTTCATCAAGGTTTTAATTGATTTTAAATGCTTTAGTGGGGGGGGGGGGGGGAGACAAGTAGGAAACAACATGTTATTAAATCACTCATATGTATTTATAACTGTGGTTTCATCTAGTAGATTTCACATACTTCAGAATGTGATGCATGAAATGGTTTTCTGTCATAAAAATACCTTGGTAGCAAAAATATTACATTTGAAATGTTTATTAAAATGACATCAAGTCATTGTTAATTATTGTTCAAAACTCATAGATGTCTCGTAAAACCATTTTATCTTCCTGAACAAAACTATATCTATACGCTTATGTTCTTATATACGTATTGATGTTATAGTTTTTCAGCCTTCATTCAGTTTCCCACACTCTTGTGTAGCAAAGGTGTATAAACCTGCTTGGATAACCAATTGCCTTCCAGTTAACTATTATAGGGATAGTTAGAAGATACAAAACATTATTCCTAATACAAGGAATTACATCAGAGTCACTTCATTCATGAGTCTATACTATATATTACATGTTACATGAATACGTCTACATAGATACGCTTACATGAATACCTTACATGAATACCTTTACATAGATACATTTACCTGTATACACTTACATGGATACTTGTACCTAGATTCACGAGGATGATTTATTAGTACATTATGTGTAAATTGTCCTGCCTATCCCAGTTCAACGGGATATCTAGACAGGACTAACCATTCTGGAACCCACATGTTAGCAACAGTGGTAGATGAACATCTACGGATGCCTACGGTTATTACTTATACTAGGGGTACCTTTACGGGACTAAGCATTCCTTTAACCTGCTGTTCGCTACAGAGGTAAATGACCATCTACGGATGCCTACGGTTAATAGTTATATTAGGAGTACCTTTATGGGACTAACCATTCCTTAAACCTGCTGCGGCTACAGAGGAAAATTGAACAATATACGGATGTTCAAAGGTTATACATTTCGCTTGACGCGATGTCGTGTTAATCTTAATAGAAAAGGATAACACTTACATGATTACATTTTTCCTATTACTTTATTTTGTGATACATTCACATAAACGATTAGTTAGACTAAGTACTATTTGTAATAGTCAAAAGGAAGTAAAAACTATCATTTTAGTAGCAAAACATTCGGGTCTTGGTAGAAGACTACATTTCATACTAGTAGGAAATATGGGATTTTCTAGGGTTTTCATGCTTATATCAACTGTTTCATTCAAAGATTTACATAGCATACATAACAGCTTTCCAAAACAAGACAATGACACTTAAATACTTATGAATTCACCAGCTTTAGGCTGATACTCGCTTTCAAAATAACTTGTATTCTCAGGTCACTAGTAGACAGGTACGATGGCCAGGTTTTGAGAAGATGGAGCACAGACAAGACTCGTCTTTTATTTTGATTGTATATTTTGGTGTCTTATTACAATGAAAGAACAAACATGTATTTAAACTTTACTTTTAATGTAATGGATGATGTTGTTGCTTGTTTACTACTTTACACTGCTGTGATACTATACATGACGTCCTCCACCCCGAAGCGTTTCCGCCGTTCTTGGTTTTGGGGTATGACAGATTGGTATCAGAGCATTGTTTATAGTGAATATAGTATATCAACCCATAAAAGATATACTAACTATAAATACATTGGGATTAAAACACTTTGTCTAAGAGTTTATACTTCTAAATAATAATATATTTAAGTAAGTATACGTGCCTGCATTCATACTAAAATCAGTGTCACAATGAAAAGAACAAAAGTATTACGATTGTTGAATATCACAAGTAAGCCTAGGGATATATGGTCAGTCTTGGGAATGGCATAGCTTGATCAACTATGATGATCCAAAGAATGATTAGCATATGCCCAAAAATGGTTGTGATGTCGCAACAAGTCTAAAAACTTACCAACACAACTATAAAGAAATACCATAGGGGTATTTGGTCTTACTGTAATTATCTTAGTCAGTTCGTCTATTTAGCTATTTCTTATATCCCTTTTCTCGCGTAGATATTAATGGCTGGATTTCATCACGGCGATCCGTACTTCCCAAACCAAGGTAACGCTGGATGGCAAGAGGAAGAACCAGAAGATGATCACCCAATCCCTTTGGATGATCACCATGCTGAGGGTTTTCCGATAGTTCTGACTTAGAGCCTGAAGTCAACAACCTACCCCCAGCTGCTCAAGACCCAAACCTGAACCCCCGTCTTGCATTTCAAGGACCCACACCTATGTGGGCCACTAACTTGAATATTTGGAGTCAGGAACAGGGTCAACCCATTCCCTACAACGGAGACAGAAGTTTCTACAAGCTCACTGAGGGAGGTTCTGCTGACAGAGTCCTACCTATCATGGTTCGTAGAATTTCTAGGAACACAATACTAGGACAAGCAACTATCGATCGAGTCTTGGAGATTGACGCCAACTCTGGCGTTAACACTGTCCACATTCGCCAACTAAAGTTTGCTCATGAAAGGACTCTGGTCCGCAATGTAGCTCTGCAGGGGGAACTTGCTGAAACTCAATCTGAAGTTAGGGAACTTCGAGCTCAACAAGTGAGAGCTGACAGGCATATAAGGGACATAGAACGTCTACTGTCGGGATCAAGAACTCATGCTAGCAGTTCTCGTCGCCGATAGAATCTCGACGACTCATCTTTTGGATATAACCTAGTTTATGTAAAAACTTTGGCCTAATTTCCTATCTTTGTAAATCTTAGACCTGTTAGGTCTTGATCTAGTCATAGTTCTGTCAAAATTTTCTTATCTTGGTTGATGTAAGGCCTACTTCTAGGCCATTTTCCCGAACTTGTTACATCTGTAATCCCAGTATTATTGACAGATATCTAATCATATGGAAATTATTATCCAAATGCTATCACCTTCATTTAGTTATACTATTCATTGTGTTGTTAGACTATGGAGAGTTAGTCCATGAGACACATTCATTATTCATTTATTCTTATCCATGTCGTCATCTTTTAAACGTATAGTTAAAGATGCCGCCACGCAGGAATCCAAGGCGTAACCCAAATAACGAAACACCGATACCACCACCTCAACCTCGTCAACCACCTTCTCCTTTCGATGCCACTATGTTCCAGGCAGCCTTCACAGCAACAATAGCAGATGCTCTGTCAGCCATCAACGCTCCTGTCCCTAGTGGATCGGGATCAGGTGCACATCCCTCAAACCACGACGAAAGCCATGGGCATCCCCGGGAATGCACCTACAAGGACTTCACGAACGCCAAACCCCGTAGCTTCAATGGGACTGGTGGGGTTATGGTGTTAAGGCAATGGATTGAAAAGATGGAATCAGTCTTTGAAATATGTGCTTGCCAGGAGGGCAACAAGGTCAAGTTTGCGGCTTGTACCTTCTCTAACAGAGCACTTACATGGTGGAATGGCCATATTAAGTATCTGACTTTAGTGGTGGCTTATTCCATCAGCTGGGAACACTTGAAGGACATGCTAATGAGAGAGTACTGTCCTCGAGGTAAAATACAAAAACTCGAGCAGGAACTCTAGGGTCTACAAATGGTTGGATCCGACATATCAACCTACACAAATAGGTTATGTGATCTGGCAATCCTATGCCCTGATATGGTTGCTCTCGAGAGCAAGAAGATAGAGAGATATATCTGGGGACTGTCGCCCCAGATCCAGTCAAGTGTGTTAGCTTCCAAGCCTGTCACCTTCGATAGTGCCAAGGAGCTGGCACAATCTCTCATAGATCACGGAAAACAACAGAACCCAACAATCCCTGCACCCGTACCACAAAAGGTCAACAACAACAAGAAGGGGTGGAACAAGAGGAAAAGAGGGGCTTCACAAGAATTCTCCAAGAGACAACAACTTGTGGCAATAATTGCTGCCACGGTAACTCCTGTTGTCCCTGCGAACCCCTTACCAGCAAAAACTTATGCTGGAACTCTCCCGAAGTGCAACAAATGCAACTTTTACCACCACGGACCTTGCAAGGAGATGCAGTGATCTAACTGCAACAGGAAGGGGCATACAGCCCGTTTCTGCAAGACTCCAACAACTCAGGCCGCCCAGGTTCCTAACGCCGGTATGGGCCAAACTTGCTATGGTTGTGGCGAAGTGGGCCTCTACAAGAGGAACTGCCCTAAAGCGGGGATGGCTGGAGGAGTAGGAAGAGTTATGGCCTTGGGCCATGAGGAAGAGGTAGCTGATCCTACGATATTTACTGGTATGTTTCTGCTCAATAACTCATATGCTTGCATACTTTTCGACAGTGGAGCAGAGAAAAGTTTCGTAAGTCATAAATTTGCACACCTGCTTAAACAAAAACCATGTGCATTAGATAATTCATTCACGGTAGAAATGGCTAACGGGAGAACGGAGAGTACTAACTGCATATACATAGGTTGTACTTTAACTTTAGATGGCCATACTTTCAAGATAGACCTCATGCCGGTCCCAATTAAATGTTTCGACGTTATCATCGGCATGGATTGGTTGAGTCTTCTTCACGCCGACATCATGTGCTTTGAAAAAGCAGTTCGTCTTAACCTTCCTAACAACAAAACCTTAGTTATCTATGGCAACAAAGCTAGTATGAGCCTTCGCATCATTTCGTGCATCCAAGCCCAGAAGTGCTTGCGAAAGGAATATCATGCATTCCTCGCACACGTCGTAGATACGAGTCAAGAGGTGAAAGACATTCAGAAAATCCCCGAAGTACGCGACTTTCCCGACATCTTCCTAGAAAAACTTCCTGGATTACCACCACAACGCCAAGTCGAGTTCAGAATCGACTTAGTGCCAGGAGCTACTCCTGTAGCCAAATCTCCTTATCTTCTGGCACCGACCGAGATGTAGGAACTTTCCAGTCAGCTTAACGAACTTCTCAAGAAGGGATCCATTAGGCCAAGCTTCTCACCATGGGGAGCACCGGTTTTGTTCATCAAGAAGAAAGATGGATCGTTTCGTATGTGCATCGACTATAGAGAACTCAATAAGCTTACCATTAAAAATCGTTATCCTTTGCCCCGCATTGACGATTTATTTGATCAACTTCAAGGAGCCAACTACTTCTTGAAGATAGATCTACGATCCGGATATCACCAACTATGAGTGTTAGAAGAGGATGTTCCCAAGACAGCCTTCCGAACTCGTTATGGACACTACGAGTTTGTGGTGATGTTGTTCGGATTAACTAACGCACCCGCAATATTCATGGATCTGATGAATAGGGTGTGTCGTCCTTACTTGGATCAGTTCGTCATCGTTTTCATTGATGATATACTTATCTACTCTCGAAGTAAGGAGGAACATAGTCAACATCTCCGTAGAGTCTTAGAAACATTGCGAGCAGAGAAGCTCTATGCGAAGTTCTCCAAGTGCGAATTTTGGATCCGACGAGTCAAATTCTTGGGCCATGTTGTTAGCGAAGAAGGAATACACGTGGACCCTTCCAAAATCAAAGCCATTGAGAACTGTTCAGCACTGAAGACACCTACAGAAATTCGTCAATTTCTAGGTCTCGCTAGCTATTATCGCAGGTTCATTCATAACTTCTCCCGCATAGCGAAACGTCTTACCACCCTGACCCAGAAAGGCGTGGCCTTTGACTGGGAAGAGAAACAAGAAAGAGCGTTCCAAACACTCAAGCGAGCCTTGTGCACCGCACCAATACTATCCCTCCCCGAAGGGATAGAAGACTTCGTTGTCTATTGCGATGCATCGAATCTGGGACTCGGATGTGTTCTGATGCAGCGAGGTAAAGTCATAGCCTATGCCTCGAGACAGCTGAAGACACATGAGGTTAACTACACCACCCATGATTTGAGCTAGGAGTAGTTGTGTTTGCTCTGAAGATCTGGAGACACTACCTATATGGTACAAAAAGCACGATATTTACAGACCACAAGAGTCTACAACACATTTTCGACCAGAAGGAGCTCAACATGAGACAACAACGGTAGTTCGAGCTACTCAATGATTACGAGTGCGAAATTTGTTATCATTCGGGTAAAGCCAATGTAATAGCCGACGCCCTAAGTCGGAAAGAATATGCTGGTCATAGAGTCAAATCTTTGACTCTAACTATCCATTCACACTTGTCCACGCAAATTAAGGAGGCTCATCTCGACGCTTTGAAACCTGAAAACGTGGCAGGTGAATCCCTTAGAGGGATGGATAAGATCTTGGAAGTCAAGGGTGGCGGAGCCTTATACCTCATGGATCGGATCTGGACACCGAAACACGGTGGCTTCAGAGACTTGGTCATGACCGAAGCTCACAACACTCTTTATTCCGTCCACCCAGGTTCAGATAAGATGTATCTGGATCTTAAAAAGTTATACTGGTGGCCTAACATGAAAGCAGATATTGCTACATTCATGAGTAAATGCCTTACTTGCGCAAAGGTCAAGGTCGAATACCAGAAACCCTCCGGTCTTCTACAGCAGCTTGAGATACCGGAATGGAAGTGGGAGCGGATCACTATGGACTTCATAACCAAGTTGCCCAAGACGACGGGTGGACTTGATTCCATATGGTTCATCGTCAATAGACTGACCAGGTCTACACACTTCTTGCCAATCAAAGAAACAGACAAGATGGAGAAACTTACAAGAACTTACATTAGGGAGATTGTAAGACTGCACGGTGCTCCCTTATCTATTATCTCGAACAGAGATAGTAGATTCACTTCGAGGTTCTGGTAGTCGTTACAAAGTTCCCTAGGAACTAGGCTGGACATGAGTACAGCCTACCATCCACAGACCGATGGGAAAAGTGAGAGAACTATCCAAACCTTAGAAGATATGTTGTGAGCCTGTGTGATTGATTTGGGAAAGCATGGGATACCCATTTACCCCTTGTTGAATTTTCCTACAACAACAGTTACCACACGAGCATAAAGGCAGCTCCATTCGAGGCCCTCTATGGCCGAAAGTGCAGATCCCCTCTGTGCTGGGCTGAGGTGGGTGATACCCAGTTAGCTAAGGGACGAGTTCCCGAAAGCACTCTCACGGGTCCGAAGATCATTCGGGAAAAGACAGAGAAGATCGTTCAAATTTGTGAATGATTGAAAGCCTCTAGAGACCGACAGAAAAGCTACGATGACAAGCGAAGGAAACCGTTGGAATTCCAGGTGGGCGACCGAGTTCTACTGAAGGTCTCACCCTGGAAGGGCTTGATACGCTTCGGAAAGCGTGGGAAGCTCAATCCAAGATACGTAGGGCTTTTCGGGATCCTTTCCTGAATCGGCCCCGTAACTTACAAACTCAATCTACCGCACGAACTCAGTAACGTACATCCTACCGTCCACGTCTCGAACTGGAAAAAGTGTCTGTCCGACGAGACTCTTGTTATTCCACTCGACAAGATCGAGATCAACGAGAGCCTCAACTTCATGGAGGAACCAATAGAGATCATGGACTGAAAGGTCAAGCAAACAAAGCAAAGCCGTATCCCGATAGTGAAGGTTCGCTGGAACGCCAAACGAGGACCTGAATTCACTTGGGAACGAGAGAATCAAATGAAACTAAAATATCCTCATCTTTTGCTTAGTTATTTGCAACTTCTTATTTGCTTAAATTCTAATTTCAGGACGAAATTCCTTCTAACGGGGGGATGATGTGACAACACGAAATTCTATTATGTACGAACATTATCAAGTCAATAGAAGTTAGAACAGTCGCAGTAAATTTTTAGACTTTTCCGTATACGTTTGAGTATTTCAGGGTTTACACTTAAGGAGATATCAGGAGAGTGGATGCACTAGGGTTTTGTGCAACTCTATTATTCCAAAACTCTATTATATTAGAGTTCATTTCGGGAATAAAATATTTTCTGCCAAAAATCCCCGGACTATATATAGAATTCTGAGCCATATTCATTTATTAGTTACATTTCCAACTAGAGAAAAGCCATTTTCTCTCTCACGAATCTTCGGGTTTTCATCCCAAATCATGAGTACCTCTCTCTAGTTTTATTATATGGCTTATAATGTGCTTAATAACATAGATTTCATAACAAAATAGCAAGATTCGAGAGTTTACCGCCCAAGAACACCTTGGGGAGTAAACTCTTTTATAAGGGTAAAACGATGCCTAGTCCTTTCCCCTTGATATATAACTACCTTAGACTTGTATGCTAGTGTATATAGGATTAGAAATCAACCATGAACACCAATAGTAAGGTGTTCACGGCCCAATAATTTCTTGGACCGTGAACTCCAAACTGAAGGGCCAAAGAGTGCATTAATCACTCCTAAAGCCTTGGTCAATTACATAGATTTACTCCTTGTTAAATTAAGCACCTTAAAACATCAAAAACCCATCCCCATGAGAGATTATGGCCGTAATCTCTAAGGGAAATGGTCCCAGGGCCGTGAACTCCTCAAAGGAGTGTATTTAAGCCCTAAACTCTTCCAAGGATTAAAACACCAGGTAGGAATGCTTCTAGGGATCATTTAGAACTTCAAAACACAAAATGACATGAAGCTTAGGAGCTTACGGCCGTAAACTCAAGGGTTTATGACCGTAAACTCCTTGTGTGAGGTTTATTGGAGAGTAAACTCATGTATAGGGTCATTTGGAACCCTAAACCCATTTGCCTTGTCCCACAACAACTTAGACGAAATCCTTAGGACTTATAACACTTAAATAAAGTGTTTGTCATGTTCTAGGATGTATTAACATTTTCAATTAGTAGTTTAAGACTAATTGGGTGCATATATGTGTGATTGTATGTTCATTAGGATCATAGTGTGTGTACAAGTCCTCACTTGACATCTAACAATCCTACACCGTTCAGTTCATCCAAACCACCATCTTCAGGTGAGTTCATACCCCTTCATCAAGGTTTTAATTGATTTTAAATGCTTTAATGGGGGGGGGGGGGGGGGAATACAAGTAGGAAACAACATGTTATTAAATCACTCATATGTATTTATAACTGTGGTTTCATCTAGTAGATTTCACATACTTCAGAATGTGATGCATGAAATGGTTTTCTGTCTTAAAAATACCTTGGTAGCAAAAGTATTACATTTGAAATGTTTATTAAAATGACATCAAGTCATTGTTAATTATTGTTCAAAACTCATAGATGTCTCGTAAAACCATTTTATCTTCCTGAACAAAACTATATCTATACGCTTATGTTCTTATATACGTATTGATGTTATAGTTTTTCAGCCTTCATTCAGTTTCCCACACTCTTGTGTAGCAAAGGTGTATAAACCTGCTTGGATAACCAATTACCTTCCAGTTAACTATTATAGGGATAGTTAGAAGATACAAAACATTATTCCTAATACAAGGAATTACATCAGAGTCAGTTCATTCATGAGTCTATATTATACATTACATGTTACATGAATACGTCTACATAGATACGCTTACATGAATACCTTACATGAATACCTTTACATAGATACATTTACCTGTATACACTTACATGGATACTTGTACCTAGATTCACGAGGATGATTTATTAGTACATTATGTGTAAATTGTCCTGCCTATCCCAGTTCAACGGGATATCTAGACGGGACTAACCATTCTGGAACCCACCTTTTAGCAACAGTGGTAGATGAACATCTACGGATGCCTACGGTTATTACTTATACTAGGGGTACCTTTACGGGACTAAGCATTCCTTTAACCTGCTGTTCGCTACAGAGGTAAATGACCATCTACGGATGCCTACGGTTAATAGTTATATTAGGAGTACCTTTATGGGACTAACCATTCCTTAAACCTGCTGCGGCTACAGAGGAAAATTGAACAATATACGGATGTTCAAAGGCTATACATTTCGCTTGACGCGATGTCGTGTTAATCTTAATAGAAAAGGATAACACTTACATGATTACATTTTTCCTATTACTTTATTTTGTGATACATTCACATAAACGATTAGTTAGACTAAGTACTATTTGTAATAGTCAAAAGGAAGTAAAAACTATCATTTTAGTAGCAAAACATTCGGGTCTTGGTAGAAGACTACATTTCATACTAGTAGGAAATATGGGATTTTCTAGGGTTTTCATGCTTATATCAACTGTTTCATTCAAAGATTTACATAGCATACATAACAGCTTTCCAAAACAAGACAATGACACTTAAATACTTATGAATTCACCAGCTTTAGACTGATACTCGCTTTCAAAATAACTTGTATTCTCAGGTCACCAGTAGACAGGTACGATGGCCAGGTTTTGAGAAGATGGAGCACAGACAAGACTCGTCTTTTATTTTGATTGTATATTTTGGTGTCTTATTACAATGAAAGAACACACATGTATTAAAACTTTACTTTTAATGCAATGGATGATGTTGTTGCTTGTTTACTACTTTACACTGTTGTGATACTGTACATGACGTCCTCCACCTCGGAACGTTTCCGCTGTTCTTGGTTTTGGGGTGTTACAGACTTCGGCCCAGTGGTCAAAATGGCAACTACCTTGAAAACAGCTGTTAGAGTAGCTAAGAATGTAGAGACCCATACAAGAGAAATGGGTCTAGAAAAAGACAAGGCAGGAGAAAAAAGGAAGCATGAAGGATCTTCAAAATCCAACAAAGAAAGGAAATTCTTAAAGACTGAAGAAGGAGGAGGAGGTGAAGCCAAGTGGTGCAAGAAGTGTAATAAGAAACACTTCGGGAAATGTAGCGAGGAGGTATATTGCTACAAATATGGAAAGACAGGGCATTACGCCAGCAAGTGTGCGTCCAACAAGAAGGTGTGCTATGGATGTAACGAAGAAGGGCATATCTCTAGGGATTTCCCAAAGAAAAACGAGGCAACAAGGCCAAACACACCACCAAGACCAAGGGCATTCCATATGATCCTCGATGAAGCAAAAAACAACGCGAGGAACGAAGGATGAGGAATTCATACCCGAAGATCGAGTTATGAGGTAGCCAGAGAGATAGAACCATATAATGTAGCCTATTAGAGGCATAGTCTAGGGTGAACTTGAACATCTATGTAATTGTTTCAAGGAATAATATAAAACCTTCGTTTTGTTATCTGGTGTGTTACGTTGTTATGTGATTTTCTTGTATGACTTGGAAAACTGCGAGGCAATACTTGGGATGAGTATGAGTAGGTGTGAAAGGTAGTAGATGCATATACTACCGGAAGCACATGACTCACGCTTGGATCAATAAAAGTCACAAGGTTACCAAGAAGCTAGTAATTGATACCGTTTTATTCAAATATGTCGTTACGATTGTTCCGGTAATAACTAAGAAGATGATTGTTATGCCGACCCTAGTGGTCATATCGAATTGAGTCCGACTACGATGAGTATGTTACGTGGTTCATAGAACCAAGTTCGATGTAGCACCTAACTTAAGCTGGAAGAATTAATTAAAGCGATCAGTAGAGGTATCCTGGCGGTTGCTTGTAGCTAGAAATGCTACCTTTTAAGAGGAGATTAAAACATGAAGGAAAGTATATTCTGTTTTGGAAGACTCTAAGAGACCTGAGTCTAAGCATTGCAACATACGATGATAGGTCATTAGAATATGACACATCATTCCATTATATTAATAAAAGAACTTATCTTATGTTCGAATCCAGTGAGGATCGAGATTGTGACTTGAAGGTTATAATTTGGAGTCTACCGTGAGATAGGGATTAAGTGCAAGATCGAGCACCACCTGCAGTCAAGGAGTCCAAGAGATAGATACTTATTCAAAGAAACAAGGAAGTTATGTTTATTACCTAGGATGAAGAGATAACGTATGTAGTCATTATACTCTCCTGTTTCGTTGATGATTCCGGGACACAATCATCCTAATGGGGAGATAATTGTAACGCCCGTAGATTCGGGCTAGTCAATTTAGAGATAATAGGGGTCGAAAACGACTTTTTGTAAAAATATTATTTAGAATAAATAATCTTAACCAAGTTGTAGAATATGTCTCAAGGGTTTCGTACATATAAAGAACGCCGAAACCCGAGTTATAACGAAGAAGTTATGGCCTGTCGAAGTTTTACGGCAAAACCGGCACGACATCGGGAGACGTAAATAGTGAATTTACGATAGTGGAATTTTTAACCTTAGTGATCTAAAAAAAAGTTGTATTATACGTTAAGCCGAGAACATACAAAAAAAAGAACGCCCAAATCTGACTTCGTATGAGGAAGTTATGAATTTTCTAAGATTTGGCATAGCAGTGCACGACCCGAAACTCGAATTTTAGTTCGGGTGGTTTTTGGCTTACATGAACTAAATGAGAATTGAATATCTCATTAATAGGAAATCAACGGTAAAAAGACAGATGAAAACGAAGTCCGTATTAAGGAGTTATGAATTCTTCGCGGTCATTTAACAGTCTAATCTCCTTTTCCTGTTAAATTTAAGATCGATCGAGAATTAGCCGACGGAGTCTAAATGAAAGTTGTATGTGAAAGTTATGAATTTTTGAAAATCGGCTGATTTCCACCCTGTGTACGATGCCACGTGTCAGCACCAGGCTGTGCCTGGTTGTACCCAGCTGGCCACGATGTGGGCATCAAATGGCCACGACGTAGGAGCCTCTTCAGCCTCCTACAAATAGATACACCCCTCTCCTTCATTCTTCACACTTTAACCCTTCATTCCTCTCTCTATACTCTCTCTCTAGACTCCGAAACCCCCTGAAAAGCCTAGGGAACCCCCTAGCACGAGGCGGAAGCCCCGTAGTACCCGACGGCCCCGAGAAGAAGAGTCTTTCGGCTCGGAAAAGCTGCTCCAGGGAAGCCCAGTTTTGCAAAAAACTCGCTGTAAGTGAGCTATGCCTACCCTATCTTTTGTATAGCTTATGTTTTAATATAGTAACGTTATTAGGACCTTAAAATAATTATTTGGGCTATTATTATGAGCTATATAAGAGTGTTGCTTAACACTTATACAATAATATTAATACCTAGACTAGTAATTAGTCGCGGTTAACGTTAGACTAAACCCTAGTGGTATTGATACTAGGTTTTGTATGAGGGAAATTGTTTTAACAATAACGAAGTGTTGTCTGCGTGTCGAGTCACCACCTTATCAAGTGAGTGCATAGTTACTTTAATCATACATATAGATATGAATTATTTTGTATAAATTAAGTGCTATGTGTGCATATTATCTGAGTAGTTGCTGTCTATGCTGACTTTTATAACTAAATATGCTTTTTGTATAAACTTTGTTGTAAAAAGTCACATTTTATTTTAATAGTTGTGTTATTCTGGCCACATAACATATTAAAGTATTGATGTTTAAAACTAGTTTATGCACTTATAACATATAAGTTTCAAACCAATGTTTTATAAACTAGTATTATTTTTACATAAAATAATGATATTTTATGTGTATTTTTGGTATAAAAATAATACCATTTAGCACATGTATTCTCCCCCAAAACATATATAAATATAAATGAGAGGTCGTGACACTCACTTTAAAGTGGGATTGTCAGTTGTTTCGAGTATTTGATGCGAGAAACCGAGACGTGTTGCCTTGAACACGAACCTCCGAGATTAATTTAGTTTCCTAGGAGATTTGAATATTAATTAATATTTGGAGGGTTATTTGGCAATTTATCTAAAGTATAAGGCCAATTATTAATTAAAATAATTAAATGGGACTAAATTGGTTAATAATTTCCAAATGAGGGACTAAAATGATTTATTTAAATTTTAAGTTTAAATCTTGGACTTATTTTGCAAATAAATCTCAAGTTAGGGTTTAAATTATTTAAATCAAATGGAAGTTTAATTGATTTAAACTTATTTTGATTTTTTTTTCGAGTGGGGGTAGTCTGTGTATTTTAATATGGAGTTTTGATCTGGTTTGTAAAGAAGTTTTGAAAGAGGGTGGATTGTGAAAATTTTAATAAGAAGTTTTAAAGGCTTAGTACTGATTTGAAATAAATTTGGAAACTAGGGTAGGATTCGAATATTTTAAAACAAAGTTTGGAACAGGAGGTCTTATCCTCCTATTCTCCGTACATGGCCACGAAGAACAAAAAGAAAACGAGTGGTTTGTGTAACGCCCGTAGATCCGGGCTAGTCAATCTAGAGATAATAGGGGATGAAAATGAATTTTCGACAAACGATTATTTAGAATAAATAATATTAAACAAGTAGTAGAATATGTCTCAAGGGTTCCGTACATATAAAGAACGCCGAAATCCGAGATATAACGAAGAAGTTATGGCCCGTCGAAGTTTTACGGCAAAACCGACACGACACAGGAGACGTAATTGGTGTGTTTAAGATAAAGTTTTTTTAGCCTTAGTGTTATAAACAAAAGTTGTAGTATACGTTAAGTCGAGGACATACATAAAAAGAACGCCCAAATCTGACTTCGTATGAGGAAGTTATGAATTTTCTAAGATTTGACATAACAGTGCACGACCCGAAACTCGAATTTTAGTTCGAGTGGTTTTTGGCTTACGCGACCTAAATGAGAGTTGAAGATCTCATTAATTGGAACTCAACGGTAAAAAGACAGACGAAAACGGAGTCCATATTAAGGAGTTATGAATTCTTCGCGGTCATTTAACAGTCTAATCTCCTCCTACTGTTAAATTTACGATCGGCCAAGAATTAGCCGACGGAGTCTAAATGAAAGTTGTAGATCTTATTTTTACCTACGCTTGGAAAAATAGAACGTCAAAAATGGAGCTCGTATGCGAAAGTTATGAATTTTTGAAAATCAGCTGATTTCCACCCTATATGCGATGCCACGTGTCAGCACCAGGCTGTGCCTGGCTGTACCCAGCTGGGCCACAATGTGGGCATCAAATGGCCACGACATGGGAGCCTCTTCAGCCTCCTATAAATAGAGACGCCCCTCTCCTTCATTCTTCACACCTAACCCTTCATTCCTCTCTCTATACTCTTTCTCTAGACCCCGAAACCCCCTGAAAAGCCTAGGGAACCCCCTAGCACGAGGCGGAAGCCTCAGAGTGCTCGACGACCCCGAGAAGAAGAGTCTTTCGGCTCGGAAACGCTGCTCCAGCGAAGCCTGGTTTTGCAGAAAACTCGCTGTAAGTGAGCTATGCTTACCCTATCTTTAGTGTAGCTTATGTTTTTATATAGTAACGTTATTAGGACCTTAAAATAATTATTTGGGCTATTATTATGAGTTATATAAGAGTGTTGCTTAACCCTTATATAATAATAATAATAATAGCTATACTATTAATTAGTCGCGGTTAACGTTAGACTAAACCGTAGTGGTATTGATACTAGGTTTTGTCCGAGGGAAATTGTTTTAACAACAACGAAGTGTTGTCCGAGTGCCGAGTCACCTCCTTATCAAGTGAGTGCATAGTTACTTTAATCTTACACATAGATACGAAGTATTTTGTATAAATTAAGTGCTTTGTGTGCATATTATCTGATTACTTGCTGTCTATGCTGGATGAATGATTCTGTACATGTTTTAAATGATTTAAACTGTATATATGTATTTTATATCTACGATAATGTTGGTGTAAAACATGGGTAGATGTAATAGATGGAATATGAGTTGGATGACTAGTTGAGAGATGTTATAGACCAGGAGGTGAGGGTGAACGGTGGACGATGTGAGAAGCCTTTCCCCAAATGATGGCCCTGTCATTCAGCAGAATATGGATGACAACCCCGGACTATTCTAGATAGTCCAGTGGAACACTAGCAGGCTCGCAACCTGTAGGTGTTGTGAACGATGTGTTCACTTGGTTTACTCTAAACCTTGGTGACCATGCAGACTTGGTGCCTAAACCCTGGTGATCATGCAGACTTGATGCCTAAACCTTGGTGTGCATGAAGACTTGATGCCTAAACCCTAGCGACTATGCAGACTTAGTACCCGTTGTGTAAACCGTGGCAACAATGGACTTCGTGCCGATTCCTTAGGATGATCCTTAGGAATGAATGAACGAGGAATAACTGATTCTTAGGGTAGATCCTTAAGAGTAAAGAAGATAATGGGGATGGGTAATTGGGATGATTGTTTGATTGTTGAAACATATTAATTATATTATTGTGGGTTTAGAACCCTATGTACTCACCAGGTTTCCCAACCTGACCCACTCAGTTTATTTATATCACAGGCGTTGTTATGATGTCACATTACACTGAGAGATTAAGGAGATGTAAATTACTAGTGATAATGAATGTAAGTTCTATTTATGATTATGTTTCTGTATTGACGATGACATCCCAAATGTTTTAAAATGAATAAAAAATACTTTTCTTCGGAAATGCTTTGATAACGTATTTATCATGTTTTACTGGGAACAAATTCTGCAACATTTTTATTAAAAGAGGTACTTTGATTTTTATAAAGCATAAACAAAATTGGTCTTTTCTGACCGTGAAAATGGGGATGTCACAGTTTGGTTGGCAATTTTTGATCAAAACCGTACAAATTAATAATGGTGGAGGTGGAGAACACTTACGGTGGTAGGGGTAAGGGTCAAAGATGGTAGTACTTGGTGACAGTGAAGGGCGGCAATGGGTGGCAATAGGGTCGCGAGAGAATTTCAGAAGTCTCTTGCTGCCTCTGTCTTTTTCTTTTGGTGGTGATCAACGAGTGGGGAGGGATAGAGGGGGGGGGGGGGGGGGTTGATCTTCCAAGGCAGCAACACATCAACAATTCTGGTAGTGGTGGGTTTTTCTCGGTGGTGGCAGTTGGGTGGCAGCAAGGTGGCTGTCACTTTTCTCTTCCTTTTTTCTTGGCAGAACTCGATGAGGGGATGAGAGGGGAGAGTGGATAGGAGGTGAGGTGGTGTTTGGATGGTGATATCTTGATCAAAAGAGGGTGGTACATAGTTGGTTTCGGTGGTGGAACAATGTGGTTTTCCGGAAAGGGGTCAAAACGGGTTTGGAGGGTGATCCGAGAGCAAGAAAAATAGAGAGAAAGAAGGAGAACTTGCTGAGTTTTTGGTGTGTGACTGAGAGTCTCCAAGACCCTTTATTTATACTAGTAACGGTTCTCTCTCAAGCTTGGAAGTCCATGCCTTCTAGGAAGGTCAAACACTTCATCAAACCCATGCTAAGTACTTGTGGTGGAGTGTAAGGAAAATAGGGATGGGAGGAAGGAAGAGAGAGGTTTGGACGGTGGTTAGGGGGGTCGTATGGGCCTCCTCATCGCTCATCCCACACGGTGGGTCCCACCAAAGTGACCAAATTTAACATTACATGCCATAAAATGTTCCTCGATTTGAGTACTGGGTTCGGGACATCTAATATTTTTTTTTCGAATGTGCTGTTTGGTAGAGTGATTTCAAAGATTCAAAAAAAACCCAAACGGATTAATTTTTCGAGTTATGGAACTCTGGGAAATTGCATTTAAATTTTCGTATCTAAATGGCGACGAACGCTCGATTTTTTTACTTTTGCAAATATTTTTGCTAAAAATAGTTTGAGTGTGAAATTAAATATTAGTTTATAGCCTGAGTTCAAAACACTCTCGGATTTCCATCGGAGGTGTGCAGGTACCTAAAAGGATCGATTCGGTTTTACACGATTAAAGAAAGTTAGTGTTTTACTGTTTTTTTTTCTTAAAACGGTCGTATCTTTTGCATACGAACTCCGTTTTGGACTTTCTTTATATTTTCGGAAATAGGGGAACAAGTATTATAAGATTTTGATGTTTGCTTTGCTCATAACTGCTAAATAAACATTTTCAATTTTTTAGACTCATTAACTTGGGTTGCAGTTTGATTCGTTTGATAGTTTACACACGTGGAAGTAAGATATCACCTGATATCTTATAATATTTGAAATGAACCCATTTATTTTATATTAGATGCACTAAAACTCAATGAGTCAAATTACAAAGAGATTTACTATGAATATTCAGTCACGGTCTATGACCTAAATTCCGGAATGTCACACGACAATTCATTGTGAGAACAAAGAATATGTTCTCGATAACCTAATTCCTGAGATTGACATGAATAATGCTACACCTGAAGAAATTGTTTCTAATAAAAAACCTGCTGATGACGCCACAAATGTCTCTTGCGTCATGATAGAAACTATGTCCTCAGAACTCCGACATACTTTCAAGGAATATTTTCCATTTGAGACGAACTTGCAACTTGTAGAAATGTTTCATAAGAAGGCAAGGAAAGAATGTTTTGATTTCGTCAAATTCCTAATGGCTGATGTAAGCCGGGTGTCGATCACAGGGAACAGTATTA
This sequence comes from Lactuca sativa, assembly GCF_002870075.4. Taxonomy (NCBI): domain Eukaryota; kingdom Viridiplantae; phylum Streptophyta; class Magnoliopsida; order Asterales; family Asteraceae; genus Lactuca; species Lactuca sativa. The sequence continues at coordinate 341,527,479 of NC_056626.2, forward strand.
ACTAATAATATAATTACTAAAATTAATCTAAAAACAATAATTAAAGAGTATTTTTATCTAATTTTTCAAATTCAGATTAGCTTAAAACTAAACACTAAACTAAAAACAATTTGTAAACAAGATTTAGAAGACACTTTCGTTTACTTTCGAATCCCCCTATTCCTATGTGTAGTCACTACTAAAAAAACAGCATTTACGACACGCACTGATTTATGTTACACAAAAGAGAGCGTCCATAAAATAGCGTCATCTCTTCAAAAATTTTAAGGATTTTACATCATGCATTATTGCGTGCCCTTAATTTAGTGTCTCAAGAAAAAATTTTTGAAAACATGGAGGGCGCTTTATCTTAACGTGCGTGGTCTGTACCTGTTGCTTTATAATTTTAATGAAACGCGCGTTTAATAGACAAGGGGGGAAATGAAATCCCTGAAATTTTGAAAACCCGCCTAGTTATTTCTACATTTTATCTATCTTTCATCTTCGCAATCGACTCTCCTCTCTGATACTCTCTCCTCTAGATCTCCCTTCATTTTCTACCTCCCGTCTCCCTGTAAACTCTAAGCCGTCGCCACCTCCCTTCTCTCTAGCACGTGCTAGGGTTTTATTTTCTTCCAAGCTTCTGCTTCTCTGGAACTGGCATTTTTTTGAATTTTTTTGATTTCTTTGGAACTGGCATTTCACTTGGCGTTTCCTTTCAGCACGTCGTCAACCATGGCTTTGCAGATTGCGAGACGTTTCCTCCGAAACCACACAGCGTATGAGGTATTCACAACCACCTTCAAGAACCCTACAAACAGGCTTTTCTCGTCGACCGATCAGAGCTATACTTCTAGCTCCTCCGATCTCATTCGCGCTACTCTCTTCCCCGATGACGGTATTGGTCCCGAGATCGCAACCTCTATTAAACAGGTTCAATTCCGCCTTCTTTATACTCAATATATTGCTAAAACCTGATCCTTGTTTGTTTAAAACAATTTTGTTATTCTTATGCTGTTGTTTTCTTTCATTTTTAGGATTTTGTTGCATAGTTTGGGGTTTAAGAATTTCGTATTATCAGTCTACTGTTTAGTTGGTATAGATTCAATTTAGAATAGTAATCGCTAATCAAATTATGTATGTATGTTGAATTTGCTTTTCTCATTATGCAGATATTCAATGTTGTAGAAGTCCCAATTGAATGGTAAGAACATTACGTAGGGAAAAAAGTAGATCCCAGAACACAAAGCTTTATCACATGGGAGAGTCTAGAATCTGTAAGAAGAAACAAGGTTGGATTAAAAGGTCCCATGGGTACACCATTTGGAAAAGGTCATCGTTCCTTGAATCTCACTTTAAGAAAAGAACTAAACCTGTATGCAAATTTTGGACCATGTTACAGTCTACCTGGTTACAAAACTCGATATGATGATGTGAGATTCATCACAATCCATGAAAACACAGAAGGAGAATACAGTGGTCTTGAACATCAAGTAAGTTTATATCATCTTCATATAGATTCATCATTCATATCATACATGATACATTCAAATCAATGTTATGCAAATTCTGATCTTTCTATAGGTTGTCCGGGGAGTTGTTGAAAGTCTTAAAATCATAACACGTCATGCAAGTTTTAGAGTGGCTGAATATGCTTTTCATTATGCTAAAGCTCATAGTAGAAAAAGAGTTTCTGCTATACACAAAGCTAACATCATGTAGAAAACTGATGGCTTATTTCTTAATCTATTAAATTTACATAGCTTTTACCATGTTTCATCCTTTCATTACACTAAAATTTAATATTTACGATTTGATCTCACTATTAAAAATCTGATCTTTTTCCCTAAAACATTAGGTGTGGAAGGAGAGACAGAGAAAGGAGGTTCACCGATGGGCGTGCCAGAAGAACCAAAGTATCAAATCTGAAGCATATGGAAAATGCATCAAATCTGAAGCATATGGTGATACAGTGAGGTTCTACACTGGAGCCATGCCAACATTTAAGGTTATTTGGTCAACTTTTCATTCTTTTGTATTTTTTCATATCAGATGCTTATAAAGCCATGCAATTCATTTAGCTTTTTTGCTCTGTATGTTGAACTTTCACCAGGCATATAGGGACTCCTGATTGCAGGATTGCAAGAAAGCATATGCAGAAGTAATTCCAGTTATCATTAACAAGCTTCAGGTATATTCATGGTTAATTTATTTACAATAATATTATTCAAATCTTTATATAGCCGTTTCGCATATATGTCTTTTAGGATAAGGTTATGCATGCTGAAACAACAGTGGATACATTCTTGAGGGAGAATCTGGTAATTTCACTATATCATAGCTACATACCTCATCATTTTACTACTATAATAGCAATGTATGTACATTTTCTTTACACATATTTGTAACTGACTTACAACTCTGTACACATAATAGTAACAATGCAATCCCTAAAAAGAACATCCGTTGCTTATATTTGTAGCAAGATTTATGAGCAATTTGTAAATGTTTTATGTTTGGATACGATTTCAGGATTGGCTAAGCAGGGCGACAAATTGGGCTATGTTCAGTGCTACGGCTGGACTAGGTGTTATCCATGGAGGCCATTTATAGAAAGGAAGATCACTAATGGCACCTTACCTTCCACAAAGTGGGGCGGGTGGTGGTGGTGGAGGTGGTAGTCCCTATTCAGAAGGGGCTACACTTTATGCTCTTGGTTTAATCCATTTACAGTAAGGAATAACTATTTTATGCTATTGAAATGGTTAATCTGCTTGACCCTAAAAATATTTACTTTGATTTAAGATTGATTGCTCTAACTGATTGCCCTAAAAAGCATTACAAAACCCTTGATGTGGTACTTGCTCAAGAAACTGTTGTTCTAATTCCTGATGACACAGAAAGAGTAAGCACTTTTACACTACATTTAGTTTGTACCTAAGATCTTGATTTTAGATTAAAAAAGTTTCAATTTTGGAGTAAACATGTTAAAGATCAGAAAGCATAGGGACCACTTTTGTATTTCAATTAAAAATTTGGTTACTTTGAATATGTATGTGTGGGGGAAGAAGGACAAGGATAATCTTACTTTGATGGAAAGATATCATTTTTTGCTTCAAGTTGTAAAGAATTAAGATGCATAGGTAATAAATCATTATCTGAACTAAATGGATGATCCACTTATTTTGAGCGTTACAGTTATGCCATGGTATTGATTGAAAAGAAGGATGAAGAAGGTTAATCTAATGTTCTTTCAGCAGCTTTAGAGGTAACATACACATAAACCTTTTTTTTTAATACTTAAATTAGAAATTAACAAGGGAAAATTTGTATAATGTTTTTTTTCCTACAGATTACAGAAGGGGATACTTCAGAAGTTGATGCGAAATACTGAGCATTATTGGCTATTGGATCACTGGTATGTTAAATTTGAATGAAATAAATAAGAGATTTAAAAATATGTGTGTATTATGGTATGGTGGTTTATATTTATGATAGATTGGTACTTTAAAATGTTAGCGAGATGGGTTATGACTTTCAAGATCTATTGGAGATAGAGATGTTGGGGAGTTCATTATTCCAGTTCCTCATGTCAAACAAGTGAAGGTTACTTTTGTAATTAAACTCAATTTATTTCTCTTTTTATTAACAACTTTTATTTATTCATGATCTTCAGCCATCTTCTGCTGGTAGGCGGCTTGTAATTTCAAGTGATGGAGTCTGTGATGCTCTTTCCGATGGACATCAACCCAGTAGAGTACACCAGGTCATGACAAACTAATGATATGGATGTTTTTTTTGACATGATATGTGAAACAAGAAGATGCCCCTTTATAGCAATGTAGTATTAGTTATATAGTTAGGGAAAACCTCTTAATAACAATGTACAATTAGATCCCTTTAATATCAATGTATTACAATTTTTTGACATGATGTTATTGGATGAAATTTATTGTTTTGGTATATATATTTTTTCTATATTTTTGTATTATGCGTAAAAGAGTATCGTAAAGGCACATCGTATATGCATATTGTAAATGGTTGCTGAAGTTTATGACACGCAAATGTGTGTCATCTTCATTTATGACAGGGGTTTTAATGATACGCAATGCGTGTCCTAAACGCGTGTCGTAAGGTTACGACACGCAAATGCGCGTCATCTTCGTTTATGACAAGGCCTTTCTTGATACGCATTGCGTGTCATAAATGATGGTCGTAAATGTGTGTCGTAACTGTGTGTTGTAAATGCGTGTCGTCTATAGACGACGCGTAAAAGCGTGCCGTCTCTCGTTTTGACAGGGCCTTTCTTGACATGCATTTGCGGGTCGTCTGAGCGTTTTACGACACACATTGTGCGTTGTAAAAGGCTGTTTTTCTAGTAGTGAGTTTCTAAGTATGGGTTTATTCAGTTTGTTACCAATTTAGATATAAGTAGTAGTCTTGATTCGATCTCCTAATATTTTCACCAATTCATGGACTACAATGTAATGATCATACACAAGCATACACATAATTTATTATCAATGATAATTGAGCTATGTAAGATATATCTAAGTTAGACATAATTATGATCAAATTAATGTCCTACAACATAGATAAAGTTGTTACCTTTATTACTTAATCTAAGATGTGATTAACCCTAGCTCTAGCAACTTAAAGATCATAAACTACAATGTAAACAAGTTCATGAATTCCAATTGGTCATTAAACTACACTTAACTTAATCTAAGCAACAAAGATGCAAACTTTAACATGCTAGGTAAAGGAAATCAAACACATGCATTAACCAACTTCATAAAATCCAAATATAAGCTAGAAACTAACACATAGTTTTGGGGTTCATCCACACTAAACGAAAGGTTAATGATTAGCTACTCATAGTAGAAAATAAGCACACAAAGTCATAATAATTCGACATTGTTAATCTAATGCAAACCAATGTGATGTGGGATCTCCAGATCTTCAGTCTCCAAGTGTTCTCTATTCCAAAGGGTTGTTTTTCGCAGATCTTTGGCCACTAAAATCAATTATCGCTCTAGAAAATTAGATCCAACCTCTATAAAGTAGATAGGCAAAACGATATTTATATTTTACAAATATCGCTTCTCACATTATGAGCATTAAGGCTCACGTCGTGAGCTCAACACAAATCATGTTCGGCAAGGAAATTGCATTCCGCGTAGCTATCTTATAGAATCTTCATTCTCGCTCTATGAGTAGTAAAGTCGCACGTTGTGAGCTTCTATTTGACTCAATTTTCTCTTCTTTTAAGCTTTATTAAAGTCCTAACTTAGCTTCAGTCCTTTCAGGTTTCAACTTTTGTCAGTTTTGGTCCATTTTCCTCAAGAATGTCATATTTGGTTGCAAAATGTAATTTAACTCAATAAGTACCAAATATGTTTTCAAATAACTAAAATATGGCTTAAAATGTATTAAAATAATGCCTAAATAAATATGGCCATATCACATGTTAAGAGCATATGGATGATAGATGATATTAGTTTTAGTAGTTAGTTGATATTTTGAAACAGTGTAAAAACTATAAATTGTGATTGATTTTGGTGATTAGATAATAGAGATTTATTTATTAGTTAGTGAACCACGATATTCAATTTTTTATTATCGTGTTTCATTATTCATGTTTAGAATCCAAGTCTTGAGTATTTAGTTACCTAAAACCTCCACACGCAGTCATACTTTTAGATTGTCATGGTGTATTAGTAGATTGTATATGGTCATTAAACATATCGTCAAGATTGAGACTAACACTCATGAGTAGTTAAATATAGATTTAAGAATTGGAAAACTCATACTTAGATATTACTTCATGGATTCAATCACAAGTAATTGTAAGATGATAATATATTTTATTCTCCAAGTTGAGACGCATAAGTTGTAATTAACAATTATGTTATACATTGGTAAGACATAAGTGAAACAATAAATAGATGTTATTAAAGAGATATCTTTGATCCTATCGGTGATTTGATGTTGATATTATAGTGTTGGGCCAGCCTGAAATTGTCACACCCCAAACCGAATTGGCGGAAACATTTGGGGGCGGAAGACGTCATGTAGAGTATCAAAACAATGCACAATAGTAAACACAAACAACAACATCATCCATTGCATTAATAATATAGTGTATACATGTGTGTTCTGTGTATAGTTGTAAAATACCGAAAATATATGTATCAAAATGAAAGATGAGTCTTAAACATGCTTCGTCTTTTCAAAACCTAGTCCAGTGTACCTGTCTACTGGTTACCTGAGAATACAAGTTATTTTGAAAGCGTAGATCAGCATTTAAGTTGGTGAGTGCATAAGTATTTTAGTGTCAAAATTTTGCATCTGTTTCATGAAAATGTTTGTAAGTGTTTTGATGTAAATGTTTGTCCACTTAGAAAATCCTATATTTTCTACTAATATGAAAAGTAGTCTTCTACCAAAACTCAACTGTTTTGTATGTTTGTTCTCTTGTAAAAATGTATGCTTTTCCAAGTTTATAACTATCTTTACTAGAAAAATAGTTTTCATTTATCAATGTGAGAATATCACATATGAATGTAATGGAAATGAAGATGTACAGTAGTGATGTATAAAATACTTACAGAAGCAATAACTACCTTAAACCAAATTGTTAATTAAGGTAAAAATGTGATTGGATTATAACCATGTTTGATTGACTAGTACTAAACAAGACATTCTTCAGACGTCGAAAATGGTATGACATTTGTCACCCGTAGACCTGCAGGTCCAACTGTAGCTAGCAACAAGGTGTAGGATGGTCAATCCCGTATAGATATATACACAAACTCACGCTCTCCCTCTAGAAGACTATGGTTACAAAACGTGACACAACAAGTATATTGTTATGCCATGAAATAGTGTTTACATTGTAGTTATTCTGTTCTTTTTATAGTATGTGTGTTCCTTTCTATTCTTTTTATAGTATGTTTTGTAATGTATAGTAATGACATGAATGTACTGACTCATGTATGTTTCTCTGTTCTAGAAATAGCATGTAGTGATTCTCTAAACTATACCTATTATAGTTTACTAGTATGTTGGTTTGAACTATTACTGATTTGTAGAAAAGACTCGATTACTTACCATAAGCAACTAAGTTAAGTATGTTCCTTAAAAATGGGTTTAATATTCATATATGTATTCAATAAGTAAAGCTATGATTTAGCCAACCGTTGGACTAGTGATCCTACCCTAAGCCCACAACCAAACAAGGAACAGGAGTCAAGGTATCTAGCAACAGTCCTAAGTCCGTTAAAGCAGACTTATACGTAAATAGATAGTTGAATATGATTTGATATAAAAGAAGTTTAGAATAGTTTAAAAGAGTTTTAACAGGTTCTTGAGTATAAGAAATCCTTTTGGGTGTTGTTTTCACATATAAATGATTAACACAATTGTATAGTGTTCTACTTGTACTCTCCCCCTAAAAGCATTTAAAAGAATTTAAAAGTGTAATTGTAGGGGTATGGACTCACCTACAGTGAGTGATTCAAATGAAAGATCGATATAGGATGCTTGGTATGCCAAGTGAAGTCCCGAGCACAAATGGATCATATTTAGCATATATTGACACATATATGTATGAAATTAGGGCGTATAACAACTAATATGCATAGGAAACAACCTTAGGAACTAGGGAACACTTACAATGAAGTGTTAGAACCAAGAATGAAAGGATAAAATGTGATCACGACCACACAAGAGGAGTTCACGGCCCTTAAAGGGTTCACGGTCCAAGAAAACTTGAAGTGTTCATGACCCAAATGATGTGTTCACGACCCTGGGATGGTTCACGACCCAAAAACACCTGATGATCTTGAAGAAAAGGTGATGAATCAAAGGGTTTCACATGAATAACAATAAAAGGGAAGTGTTTCTTACACTTTTGAGTAGAAAGGAGGGTTAAAGGTTGATGATAGTTGAGAGAGGATCTTGATGTTCATGGCTAGAAGATGAAGAAGTGGTATGGCTAGAACTCATATATATAGGGGAGGGTAGTTCACGACCCAAGATGGGTTCACGGCCGTGAACCTAGTATGCGGCTGTGAACCTCTTTTGAAAGTGGGTCCAGTTCGAATGCAGTCCACTGATCTCTTGCTAACACTTCCTAACATACAATCCCTTAAGTGTACTAGGCCTAGAACTCATAATATGGCCCTTAACTTAGTAAAAAGATAACAGAAACAAATCTAAACTTCTGATTGATTTGATTGACTTACAAGATAGAAATTTCGGGCTGTCACATCATCCCCCAGTTAAAGGGAATTTCATCTCGAAATTAAGACTAAGAAATACACATAGACTAAGGGAAAAGATGATGATACTTAAGTTTCATTTGGTCCTCCCGCTCCTAGGTAAATTCAGGTTCCCGCTTTGCATTCCAGCGAACCTTCACTATTGGGATACGACTTTGTTTCATATGCTTGACCTCCATGTCCATGATTTCTACTGGTTCTTCCACGAAGTTAAGGCTCTTATTGATCTAGATTTCATCGAGTGGGATAACAAGAGTCTCATCAGATAGGCACTTTTTCAGGTTCGACACATGGAAGGTAGGGTCTATGTTACTAAGTTCTTGAGGTAGTTTGAGTTTGTAGGCTATAGGGTCGATCCTTACAAGAATCTCAAAATGTGACAACCCAAAATTTATGTTAGTTTTAACGTCATAATTAAGCACGTCAAAAATTAGCCAAACTCATCCCAAAAATATTTTTTACCGGATATTAAACCCGTTGGAATATTTTAAATAATATTTGTCAAGCGAACCAGAAATAAGGAGGTAAAATTTAAAATTTGCCGTGTTTAACGGAAGTCGCGAAAAACCCCGCTTGTTGTTGGTGTTGGGTGGACCCCCACCCAGGCTGTAAAATCAACCCTATATAAGGGTTGAGTGGGTTTCATCCCAACGTTTTTCACACCTTAGACACCTCCTCTCTCTACTTTCTCTCTCTACAAATCGGGTTTGGTCAAAAATCGCCTCTTTAAAGCCCCAAACTAGTAAGTAATCTACCCTAACTTGTTGTTTAGCTCATTTAACATGCAAATTCGTGTTGAAGACATCCAAAAGTGGCAAACTCATGTGCTTACGGCCCAAGAACACTCTTGGACCATAAACACCCATAAGTGGGGTTTTGAAGCCCCAAAACGCTTCTAAATCACTCCAAGGGCTTAGATATGACTTGTGGTCTTGCACATATGGGATTAGAACACCAAAATCTTAACATATGGGGAGTAAACATGAGTTTACAGCCCAAGAACATTCTTGGACCGTAAACCCATCTTCAAGGACCATAAACACCTTTTTGGGTGTTAAATTACCCCTCAAACACCCCCAAAAGCTTCCATGAGTGCGTAGAACCTTGTAATCCTTCATGTGATGCACCAAAACATGCCCAAATGAGCAACACTTGAGTTTACGGTTTGGGAAGGTCTCCCAAAACCGTAAACACCCTTCCAAGGTGTTTAAGTGCCTTTAACACCTTCCTATGCTCATATAAGTGACTAGAACCTTGCCTACATAGCCTAGAACCACCAAAGCACAAAAGAAATGGACTAACATGAGTTTACTACCATAAACTCATGTTTTTACAGCCCTAAAGTCCTCAAGGAGTGGTCCAAGGACCATAAACTCCCTATTGTGTCCATTTTGAGCCCCAATCACTTCCTTAGCCCTTGATTCGACTCTAGCATGATTCTATGAGTGAGATAAGACCTTTAAACATCCCATAACACCACTACCATGAGTTTATGACCGTAAACGCATGGGGGAAGTGGTCTTGAAACTTTAAACACCCATAGGGGCCATCATTTGAAGAGTAAACTCCAATGTGAGTCCATACACACCTTATATGCAACCCTTGGTACTTCTAGCACTTGTAGCAAAGTGTTTTTATGTAGTAAGACATCCTTACTTGCTTAATTAGTTGTTAAATGACTAATTAGATACTTCAATGTATCATTACATGTTAAATAGGATTCGCGTGTGTGGTCAAGTCCTCACTTGACACTTAGCATCCTATACCGTCCATTAATCCGAATCGCCCACGACAAGCGAGTTCATACCCCTAAATTAACCTTTTAAATGGTCTTAACTGCTTTTATAGGGGGGGGGATACAAGTTGATCTATACAGTTATTATATAAATCACATGTGATTAATAACTGTATAGCCAAATACATTTTTGCATGATAACTGTTTTATCCAGCTTAAGATGTTCCAAATCTCGCTTTCAACTCTTGTTAAAGGTTTTCCAAAGGTTTTCTTCAATTAATTTGTCTTATAAAAATCAATTTCAAAGTTGTTATGAAAGGTTTTTCAAAGGATTCCAAAGATTTTCAAAACTTGTTTTACAAACTGACATCAAGTCGTAAACTTCTTATGTGTAAAGGTTTTCCAAAGTTTTCATCAGAATTTTCTTCTATGCTTTTACTTCATTAAATGCATGCCTGTATTTGTATAATTATATAAATAGTGTTTAAAAGAATTAGGGAGGCTAGTTCACCCTATTTCCTTTTCCTCGTTTGGATGTGGTCTGGTGGGTATCGGTTATCCGTTCGAAGGTCATTTAAACATTAGTTATATATCATGTATACATGTATAGACATAAAGGTTTCCATCGACTAGTTCATTTTCCTTGGGTAGAAAGGGCCTCCTTCCAGTCAACGTTCATAGACCAGAGACACTAGTAACTATTATAGGAATAGTTAGGAGGTTCTATTTACTCTTTCTAGTACGAGAATTCCAAAGGAGTCAGTTCATTCGTGAGTCTATATCATTATTCTAGCGCCTCTAATAGAATTCAGAATACGAGATGCATCTTCAGGACACAGGTTTCGCCGTTGTCAAGTTGGTAACCAGAGTCTCCTGGAGGGAGAGCGGGCATTGTGTGCATAGATTTATACAGGACTAACATTCCCACACCCTGATTGCTAGCTACAGTCCTCGGCCTACCAAGCCAAGGGGTGACAAATGTCACATTTATTCCGACGCTTGCAAGGCGTCAAGTACTCTAGTGTCAATCAGTATGATTACGAGTATCTCCATGTTTACCTTATAATTCATGGCCTTAAGGTAACGAGAATCAACACTGTACTTAGAGACAACCCACTTAGGATTAACGGATGTTTTAGACTTTACTAGTTGTTTAGTTTATTCGATACTATCTAGAGTCTGTATTTCCTTGTTTTAGACCTTGCTAGCTGTATCGTTCATTTGATATTATCTGGGGTCTGTGTTTCTTTGTTTTAGACCTTGCTAGCTTTATCGTTCATTTGATACTATCTGGGGTCTCTGTATTCTTTGTTTTAGACCTTGCTAGCCGTATCGTTCATTTGATACCATCTAGGGCCTGTGTTTCCTTTTGTTAGACTGAGCTAGGCGTATCATTCATTCGATACTCCCCTGGAGTCTATGATTTCTTTTGCCTTAGTCAACAGTATTTCTGCTGAGGCATATGTTATTTTCCCCTAGTATTTTTGCTAGTGATATTCTCCTACTTTATTCAAAGTCAAATACCTTATTTTGGTAATGATAGTATGTAAGGGAAAATTACTCTTTAAAACATAACTCTGTCGAGTCTTGGTAGAAGACTGCTTTTATTTAGAAAATATAGGATTTTCTGGAAAAGACGCTAATACACCGTAGATTCTAAACTACTACTTTTTGATAAAGTTATTTTGAATAAAAATGCGTATTTATACAAATGACACTAAATACTTATGGACTCACCAGCATTATAAAATGTTGATACTCGCTTTCAAAATAACTTGTACTCTCAGGTCAGGGATAGACAGGTACATCCCAGGAGCTTTTGTGAAGAGAGTCTAGTACCGAGCTGCATCTATGCTATGTTCTGTAATTACTTTGATATTACTATAGCATGTAACCGACATAAAATTATTACTATTAATGCAATGGTTGTTGTACTTTGATTACTATACTGCATATGTTGTGATATTTGACATGACGTCATCCACCCCAGAACGTTTCCGCCGTTCCGGTTTTGTGGTGTGACACAAAAGCCCCATTGTACCTTGGATTTAGCTTACCATGCTTTCCAAAGCGTATCAAGACCTTCCAAGTTGAGACCTTTAATAGAACAAGGTCACCAACCTGAAATTCCAACGATTTCCGTCTCTTGTCAGCGTAGCTTTTCTGTCGGTCTCTAGAGGCTTTCAATCTTTCAAAAATATGAACAATATTCTTTGTCATTTCCCGAATGATTTCCGGACCCGTGAGAGTGCTGTCGGGAACTCATCCTTTAGCTAGTTGCGTGTCACCCACCTCAGCCCAACATAGAGGGGATCTGCACTTCCGCCCATAGAGGGTTTCAAATAGAGCAACTTTGAACTAGAATGGTAGCTGTTTTTGTATGAAAACTCGACTAACGGCAAATGGGTATCCCATGCTCTACCAAATTCGATCACACAAGCTTGCAACATGTCTTCAATGTTTGTATCATCCTCTCACTCTGTCCATCAGTTTGTGGGTGGTAGGTTGTACTCATGTCCAACCTAGTTCCCAAGGACATTTGTAGCGACTGCCAAAATCTTCAAGTGAATCTACTGTCTCTATCAGAGATGATAGATATGGGAACACCATGAAGTCGAACAATCTTCCTAAGTCTCTTTGATTGGCAGGAAGTGTGCGGACTTAGTAAACCTGTCCACGATCACCCAAATGGTATCAAGACCACCCATTGTCTTGGGCAACTTGGTTATGAAGTCCATTGTAATCCGCTCCCACTTCCACTCAGGTATCTCCGGTTGCTGTAGTAAACCTGAGGGTTTTTGGTATTCGACCTTAACCTTGGTGGAAGTAAGGCACTTGATCAAGAAGGTAGGAATCTATGCTTTCATGTTAGGCCACCAGTATTAACTTTTTGAGATCCAGATACATCTTATCTGAACCTGGATGAACGGAGTATCGAGTATTGTGGTCTGTAAAGATAGTGCTTTTCATACCATACAAGTAGTGTCTCCAGATCTTCAGAGCAAATACCACTGCCCCTAACTCAAGATCATGTGTAGTGTAGTTGACTTCGTGCGTCTTAAGTTGTCTTGATTCATAGGCGACGACCTTTCCTCATTGCATAAGAACACAGCCGAGCCGTTGCTTGGATGCATTGTAGTAAACCACGAAATCTTCTATCCTTTCTATGAGGGATAATATTGGTGCACCGCATAAGGCTCGCTTCAGAGTTTGGAACCCTTTCTCTTGTTTCTCTTCCCAGTCAAAGGATGCATCTTTCTGGGTCAAGGCAGTAAGTGGTTTCGCAATCCTTGAAGAGTTATGAATAAACCTGTGATAGTAGCTAGCGAGGCCTAGAAATTGATGAATTTCTGTAGGCGTCTTTGGAGCTAACCAGTTCTCAATGGCGTTTATTTTGGAAGGATCCACGTGAATTCCCTCTTCGCTAACCACGTGACCCAAGAATTCGACTCTTTGAATCCAAAATTCGCATTTAGAGAACTTCGCATAAAGCTTCTCTGCTCGTAGTGTTTCTAAGATTTGACATAGATGTTGACTATCCTCCTCCTTACTACGAGAGTAGAGGAGTATGTCGTCAATGAATACAATAGAGAACTGATCTAAGTAAGGATGACACACCCGGTTCATTAAGTCCATGAACACTGCGAGCGCATCGGTTAATCCGAAAGGCACCACTATAAACTCGTATTGTCCATAGGGAGTTCGAAAGGCTGTTTTGGGAAAATCTTCCTCTAAAACTCGTAACTGGTGATACCCAGATCTCAGGTCAATCTTGGAAAAGTAGTTTTCCCCTTGCAATTAGTCGAACAAGTCTTCGATATGTGGTAGAGGGTATCGATTCTTAATGGTTAGTTTGTTTAGTTCTCTATAGTCGATGCACATATGGAACGATCCGTCTTTCTTCTTTACGAACAAGACTAGTGCTCCCCAAGGTGAGAAGCTTGGTCTAATGAATCCCTTGTTGAGCAGTTCATTTAGTTGACCGGATAGTTCATGCATCTCAGCTGGTGCTAGTCGATAAGGAGATTTGGCTACAAGGGTAGCCCCTGGAACTAAGTCGATTCTAAACTCGACTTGACGTTGTGGTGGTAATCCTATTAATTCTTCAGGAAAGATGTCGGGAAAGTCTCGTACTTTTGGGATGTTCTTTATGTCTTTCACCTCTTGGCTCACATCAACCACATGAGGAAGGAACACACGATATTCCTTTCGTAAGTACTTCTGGGCTTGTATGTTTGAGATGATCTGAAGGTTCGTACCTGGTTTGTCGCCATAGATAACTAGAGTTTTGCTATTCGTTAGATTAAGACGAACGAACTTTTCAAAACACATGATGTTAGCACGATGAAGACTCAACCAATCCATGTCGATAATGAAACCGAAACTTTTAATTGAGACATGCATGAGGTCGACTGGAAATGAATGACTATCTAGAGATAGGGTACATCCTATGTATATATTGCTAGTGCTCTCAGTTTTCCCGTTAGCCATTTCTACAGTGAACGTTTCTCTTAGTGCTTGTGGGTGTTGTTTAAGTAAGGCTGCAAATTTTTGGTTCACGAAACTCCTCTCCGCTCCACTATCAAATAGCATGCATGCATAAGAGTTATCGAGGAGAAACGCACCAGTGACCACGGTAGGGTCTGCTATAGCTTCCTCATGGCCTATCGGCGAGACTCTTCCCACTCCACCAACGTTACTTACTTTCAGGCAGTTCCTCTTGTAGTGACCAACCTCACCACACCCATAAATGGCCTGGCCCACTCCAACGCCAGGGACCTGGGTGATTGGTCTAGCCGGAGCTTTGTAGAAACGAGTGGTATGCCCTGTCTTGTTGCAGTTCGCACATTGCATTTCCCAGGAGGGTCCGTTATGGTAGAAGTTGCACTTGTTGCCCTTTGGAAAACTCCCAACATACTGTTTTGCCGACGCAGTGGCAGGAGATGCTGTTACGGCATGAACAGCCTCAATCTCTTGCTTCTTGGCAGAGTTCTGCGCCGTGCTGTTCTTCTTCTTGTCCCAAAACGTTCGCTTGTTGTCGGCGGTTTTGACTGGTTCTAGGACAGCAGGGGTTCTTGTTGGTGTGTGGACTCCATGATCGATGAGTCGCTGTGCCAATCGTTTGGCACTGTCAAAGGTAGTGGGGTTTGAAGCTAGCACATTCCCCTGAAATGGAGGTATCAGTCCTCAAATGTACCTCTCGATCTTCTTTCCCTTAGTGGGGACTATCCTCGGACATAGAGACACCAGATCATTGAACCTGGAAGTGTAGGCTACTATGCTGGAGCCCCTCATGGTTAGGCTCCAAAGTTCCTGTTCAACTTTCTGAACTTCGCCCCTCGGGCAGTATTCCTCAATCAATGGCTCCTTCAGAGCTTCCCAGCCCATCACATTAGCTACTATGAGGGTAAGTGACTTGACATGGCTATTCCACGATGTAAGGGCTTTGTCCGAGAAGGTGGAGGAAACAAATTTTACTTTGCTTCCTTCCGGGCAGGACCAGATCTCAAAGATCGACTCGGTCTTCTCAAACCATTGCGAAAGAGCAATGATTCCGCCGCTACTATTAAAGGCTCTAGGTTTGCAGTTGGTGAAGTCTATGTATGAACACTCCATAGGGTGTCCATGAGTATCACCTTGGGTTGAGTTAACACCCGTCCCACCTCCGCTAGTACCGCTAGCGTTTATTTGAGTTAGGACTGTCGTTACAGCCGCAATCACCATAGCTTGGAAGACTGCAGGATCATACTGAGGAGGAGGTGGTGGCTGAGTTACAGTTATCGGAGGATTTCGTCTTGTTGTTCTATGAGGAGGCGTTCTTCAACTATAAGTTTATATAGATGAAGATAATAGTAAGAATTCAATAGCAAAGATAATGAGAGTGATCCATGAACTAAATCGCCATAGTTAAACAAGTAAATGAGAGTGTGTTAGTAATAGAGATCAAATACAAGAAAGATGAAAGCATTTGGACAAAGATTTCTCAAGGGGATTAGATGTCTGTCAATATCATTGGCATTATAGATGCATAAGTTCGGGAAAATTGACCTTGGAGTAGGTCTTACATCATACTAGAAATGAGAAAATTTTGATACCACAAAGACCTAACAAACTGAAAGTTCAAGGTCTTAACATAAGCAGGAAATTAAATAGAGTCTATACATAGACCTAATTTATATCCAAAAGAGAGAGTAGAGTAGACTTTACTCACAAGGAGGTTTGTTATGGTTGGTACTTGATTCAGCCCTGGACTCAGCCAGTTGTTGTTCTGTTTCCCACACACGCCTTTGCAGTGCCACCTGGTTCTGATGAAGATCCCTAGCTTTAGATCGACAGGCATTCAGTTCCACTTGTAGGGAATTAGTATGAGACCTTTTAAACTCCTGGTCATCGGTCAGATGACAGAAACGAACCGTGTTGACTCCCGAGTTTTCACAGATCTCCATGCCTTGGTCGAAGTTTGCTATTCCTTGCTCAACATTGCGAGCAACACGACGAACCAAGATAGGAACGAATTTGTCTGTTGAGCCTCCCTCATTCATGTTGTATAAGCTTTGGTTCCCATTGTAAGGAGGTGGTTGTCCCTGTTCATGGCTCCACCTTCCCAAGTTCACTGCCCATAGAGGCGTCGGGCCTTGAAAATCCTGACGAGGGTTAGGATTTTGAGCAACTTGGGGTGGTTTATAGACTTCGGGATCCGAGTCTGAGTCTTCTTGGACTTCCTCCTCGTTCACTTCATCAGAACTCTCCTCGGTGTCTTCTTCTACTGGGACCATCGGGTTCTCATCCGCGGGTTCAACTTCAAGCCATCCTCCGACTCCTTGACCGGGAAAGTACGGGTCGCCAGGCAGATGGAATCCAACCATGTTATCTAAGCGAGAAAATGGATGTAAGAAACATATAATAGACATACTTTTAAAGATAATTATAAGATGACCCTTACCAGTTACTTCTATACTTACTTAGTGCTTACCACCTATACACAACTTTAACATAGAATAGACCTTTGAATAAGTGACCCAATTCTAAGTCCACAACCAAACAAGGAACATGCCGTAAAGCGAAAATTACAGATTCTAAGTCTATAACATCTTATTCATATATAACCTAAGTGTATCCACTCAGCAACTATAGACCTACTAGCGAAGAACTTTTTAGTTTTCACATAAGTAATTATAGTACCACAAAATACACATATAGTATTTTTAGTTTATGTTATCTTCTAGAGTTCCATTGTAGTAGATTTGGTAAGTTTTTAGACTTATTGCAACACCACAACCATTCCTAGGCACATTCTAATCACATATCGGGTATATATAGTTGATCAGGCTATATCCATCCCAAAACTGATTATATGTGCCCAAGTCTACTTGTGCTGTTTAACCACCACAATACTTTTGTTCTATTCTAGTATGAATGCATTTATATATACTTTTAGTAAAAATATTTTATTACTTTTAAAAGTATAAACTCTTGGTCAGAGTATTTTAATCTCGATGTGTTTATAGTTTGTATATCTTTTATGGGTTGATATACTCAGTTCACTATAAACAAAGCTCTTATGCCAATCTATCACACCCCCATACCGAATTCGTGGAAACAATCGGGGGGCGGAGGACGTCATGTAGAGTATCTTAACAATGCACAATAGTAAAACAAACAACAACATCATCCATTGCATTAATAATATAGTGTATACATGTGTGTTCTATGTATAGTTGTAAAATACCAAAAGTATATGTATCAAAATGAAAGATGAGTCTTAAACATGCTCCGTCTTCTCAAAACCTGGTCCAGTGTACCTGTCTACTGGTTACTTGAGAATACAAGTTATTTTGAAAGAGTAGATCAACATTTAAGCTGGTGAGTGCATAAGTATTTTAGTGTCAAAAGTTTGCATCTGTTTCATGAAAATGTTTGTAAGTGTTTTGATGTAAATGTTTGTACACTTCCTAGAGAATCCTATATTTTCTACTAATATGAAAAGTAGTCTTCTACCAAGACTCAACTGTTTTGTATGTTTGTTCTCTTGTAAAAATGTATAACAAGTGAGGTCCCGAGCACAAATGGATCCTATTTAGCATATATTGATACATATATGTACGAAATTAGGGCCTATAACAACTAATATGTATAGGAAACAACCTTAGGAACTAGGGAACACTTACAGTGAAGTGTTAGAACCAAGAATGAGGGGATGAAAGGTGATCACGACCACACAAGAGGAGTTCTCGGCCCTCGAAGGGTTCACGGTCCAAGAACACTTGAAGTGTTCACGCCGCAAATGATGTGTTCACGACCCTGGGATGGTTCACGGCCCAAGAAAACCTGATGATCTTGAAGAAAAGGTGATGAATCAAAGGGGTTCACATGAATAACAAGAAAATGAAAGTGTTTCTTACACTTTTGAGGAGAAAGGAGGGTTCACGGTTGATGATAATTGAGAGAGGGTCTTGGTGGTCACGACTATAAGATGAAGAAGTAATGAGAAAAATGGCTAACACTCATATATAAGGGGAGGGTAGTTCACGGCCCAAGATGGGTTCACGGTTGTGAGCCTAGTGTGCGGCCATGAACCTCTTTTGAAGGTGGTTCCCGTTCGAATGCAGTCCACTGATCTCTTGCTAACACTTCCTAACATACAACCCCTTAAGTGTACTAGGTCTTGAACTCATAATATGACCCTTAAGTCAGTAAAAAGATAAAAGAAACAAGTCTGAACTGCTAATTGATTTGATTGACTTACAAGATAGAAATTTTGGGCTGTCACAGAGATAGATTGATGTGTTCAATTTTGTGAGTCTAATAAGGTCATCATAAATAGGAAACCGGGGAAACATAATCTTGGACCATGGGATTTATTCATATCCATGTCTCATGTCCATACGATATCTTGTAGAGTGACGAATTAGTTGATCACTTATCTAAGGGTTGTCTCTAAGAATATGTTTTGGATTTTGGAAGCTGTTGAGGAAGCATACTTTGTTGATTAAATGTAAGCTATCTGACAATTGTAGTTGATGGCTTGTCCAAGTGTGAGACAATTGGAATAGTGTCCAATGTCATAACTAAATTTGTAAGATTATCTATTTATAGCAAGGTCCTTTTGGGTTGCCCTCAGTGAACCAAATAGTATTTGAACATTGTAAGAGAGAGATACAAATAGTTTATTAATTATTCATGTGATGATTAATTAATTAGAAACTAATTTGGAATTAAATGGATTTAATTAGATTTAAATATAGAATTACTTTGTCCTAATTAAAAGTTCAGGGACTGAATGTTAATTATTCAATCGTTGAATGGTTGGATCATTATGGAATCCTTGGGTTAGGATGAATGAATTTCTAGGGTTTATCCCTAGAGAGTCCGCAAAGGCTAGATAAAAGAAAAGAATTTGAATTTGAATTAAATCTGTTTTATCTGCAGGCAACTAGAAGCTATAAATAAACCTCCCTAGTCCTCATTATTTTTAATTATTCAAATCTCTTAGGGTTTCTCTTCTCTCTTTAAGTTCTTGGTCAATCTTTATTGTTACAAGGGTTGTTTTCTAACATCAAATAGTTTGGTATTGCTGGGTGTGATCCATTAGAGGTAACCTACTTTGATTACTATTCCTTGGCTTGTTGAATTCGATCAACATCAAAGGTCTACAAGCAAATTGGTTTCGCTAAGGGTTAGCAAAATTATATCCCCCTTGTAGTTGTTAATATTAATTAAGTTAAGATCCTTGTAGGTTTTAGAATTTGCTTGCCTTAGATTAAAATTGTTTGTTTCTGTGGACATGTAGTTATTCTAGGAAGTATATAGAAATACCTAAAACATACAACTAAAGAAATCCTTGAGTATGTTCGCTTAAGTTTACTGGTTCCCTATCTAATGAAATTATATGGTGGATTCTCGTATAATGTTTGTTGACAACTTCTATAGAAAGTTCTGGTTGTATTTTCTGAAATTGAAAGACAAAGTGTTTGTTCGATTCAAGGAGTTAAAAACTATGGTTGATAAACAGACAAAGAAACTAGTCTAAATGCATAGAGAAGACAATGGTTTAGAATTCTGCAAGATACCATTTAAATATTTTTGCAAAAAAGGGTATATTAAGGCATGATATTGTATGACACACAACACATCTAAATAGGGTTGTAGAATGAATGAACAAAATACTTAAGCAATATGTTAGATGTAACATCCCAAAAATTACATCAAATCTAAACTTTTCAAAGCAACCCATTTACTAAAAGAAGTGTTTACAAAGTCGTTGTTTCCAGACCGTATTCAAAATCAGAGTCTCCCAAGATCCGATCAGTTGTAAAACCAAGGATGTGTACGGTCATGCCTTCGCCTTGCCACGATCATCTGAAGCACCTGAAATAATAAACTGAAAATGTAAGAACGAAGATTATCGATTTCCCCTAAAGTACCAAAACTAACAACTAACAACATGTACTGGGTCCACAAGTAAAAGACTAGATTATCCCTGAGTCCAAAGTATGAGTCTGGCTTGCCTATCAGGCCCACCGCTCATATCTGGCTTGCTCTTGAGCCTACAACATAAGTCTGGCTTGCCTTCAGGGACCACAACTTATGTCTGGCTTGCTCCCTAATCCAATTAGTCATCGGACCAGATTACCAATGCTTAACCCTTAGTATGAGTCTGAAATAGCAACCGGTCCTCAACTCGTATCTTGAATGCTACCGAGCCCTTAGTATGAGTCTGGCATGCCCTATCTAGCTCTCAACTTGTATCTGGAATGCTCCAGGGTTTGTTGGCTACAACACAAAGCAATACAACCTCAACCTAACACAATATGTCGACATATAACATATACATATAATCATGCAGACAGAAACACAGGTAGTCCTACTGATCTACCAGATTAGCATATCGGCAACTAGCATAATCATGCATATCTATTCCATATTCAGCATATCGGTGAATAGAAAGATATCAAACCAATTGGCCGACCTTGGTGCCTTCGACCTGTAAGTACAGTGACGAAAACTCACCTCACAGACTAAATCATAGCTGATGGGGTCCCGACTCTGAATCTCAGCCCTAACCGACACATATTTAACCAAATGACCAATCTCAATCCAAATCCAAATAACCCAAATACCTTTAAGACAAATTTGGTCAAGGTCAAAGTCAAAATGATCAAATCAACTGAGTCCATTGAGTCAACCCAGCCGAGTCAACTCAGTCGAGTCAACACAAAGTGAGTACACGGGGAGTAATCCAAACATACGCTAGGCGTACTCGAGCATTGACAACCATTAGGGTGGTTGACCTCGTACGCGATGCGTACTCCATGTATGTGGGGCGTACTCCCAAGTCCTTAAATTCTTAATAAGAGCTTAATGGATTAAGCTCTCACATCCATTTTTCAGATCCATGGATAAAATACTCTCAAAAGTCATAAAGTTTCCAACATTATGACTTTGCATTTCCATTAAGTTCTTAACTCAACTTCTTAATCCATTAAGACCTTCTAAATTATGCATGTAGCAAAACCAATCATTTGGAACCCATTTTTATGACTCCAGACCCTTCCAAAGGTTTTAAAGGACAACTTAGTGGCTCAAGAACTTGCTATGTTCATGAATCTCCACATTTGGGACAAAAGGACCAAAAATCATTCCAACACAAGATATAAATGAAACTTCATCAAGTTCTAAACTTTAAACCTTCAAATGTTGCCAAAAGGTGATGTGATCCTGGATCTAAAGAGCTTCACTCGTCCAAGGTGGTCTCTCCTTCCTTCGTTCTTCTTCAAAAGCACAAAGCACACACTCTTAAGCTTAGAAATGCTTCACAAGATGAATTATGGTTGCAAAACATATCACGAGGATGGAGGCTGATGAGGTGAGGGGAAATGATGCTATAACGGGGTTTAATTATGAGACAAATTTGAAAAACTAGGGTTCACATGCCTGATACGTACGCCCTGTATATAGATGTACGCCCAACATACAAGGGTGTTCCCTAGTATGCTCAGTGTACAGAAGTACGCATGGCCTTGCACTATTCCATTAACTTAGGGACCAATATGCAACAAATATCAAAATAGGGGTCAACAATGCAAATGCCTCAAAACCGGATGTTACAATTCTCCCCCCACTTGACTCATAATTCATCATCGAAGTCTGCTGTAGTAGTTAACCCAAGGTAGAGTTCCCACATCTCTACCTTGGGCCACTCATATGGTCATCCCCATAACCCGATCCAAACTAAGGTCGGCCCATTCAAGCGACTCTCTTCCCATACTGTCCTTGAACCAATCTTAAATAAAATCACGCACCTCGACTAATAACGAATCCTTGGCCCGCTAATTTACCACTGAAGCAAACCATTACAACCTTCCCAAAATTCTCAAATCCAATAACTCAACTGACTCTTAAGCAAGAAAAACTATCTCAGGACACAGTTAATACAATATCTTTACCATCTAAACAATACAAAACCCTTCCTACCCTAACTTACCTTGCTGATTCTCACTGGGGAATTGGGACTCCCGACCGCTCTCTGCTATTGAATCCTTCATCCAAAATCAAGGCGGCTCTAAGCATGAGCCTCAACTAGATAACCGATGCAGATAAGCACAAACAACACCAACATATTCTACAATTCCTTGGCTAAGACCGAAATTCTAGTGAGAGATCCACAAAGTCGGGAACTCTCAAGGCTACAAACATCGAATCAACTCTATCAATATGCATCCCGAGACCAGAAACTCATTAGATCTAAATTTCAGAACCCATAACCAGGACTGACATTCATCCATTCATTGAATCCACCCATTTCCTGAGAGTATAATCAATACCATCCATGCAGAAAAGAACTAAAACACATCAACCATGAATTTTCCACCAATTTCAAATCCATAATATGCACCCAAAAGCCTTTAATTAACCCTTGACTCCCTGACACGCAATTCCGACCATTGCTCTTATGAGCAAAAGTGAGAATTCCAAGAATTTTCACATTTACCTCCAATCCTTAACTACTCAGGTGTACCCCCACCTGGTAAATCACCCAAGACATTGACAAAGAATTTTTTTATTTGAGACTTCATAACCGGTGCCCAACCTTGATAATCAACCCCTAATAACAGCTTGCGAATAAACAGGATTTATAATGAAAACATTCCACAAAGACTTTCTGATAAACGACTGATACTACTAACAACCCTTAACTGCCCGATTTTTCCAAACCAGCTGATTTGTGGGCCTCCCAACTTCCATCATTGCACCAACACCGAAAATACTATAAACATAAGAAATCAACAATCATGATCATTGGGCCCGTAGCTTATGTCTTGAATACCCCTACAAGGTCCTCAACATAGTTCTGGATTACCTCCGAGCCCACAACATAAGTTTGGAATGCCTTACCCGTCCCTCAACTCATGTCTAGAATGCTCCCTCTATTACACCGATCTTGTCAACATACATCTTTCACCTGGAAACTCGCGACCCACACTATAGGCCTAAAGGTTCCTAGCCTTATTCAACCTCCTTGAAGGGAGCTAATCAATGTCCCTCTCAACGCTAATCGAGAACAACAATGCCATAACTATACCATGCCTAATTCCATACACAAAACAAGTTGTTACGAATGTAAAACCCGAGGAAATCATTTTCGCACACGACCAGAGAATAGGATAAACGGTCATACCCTTGATCCAATTCAAAGGCTATAATCCAAAAGAAACATGCGAATAATTCGAACAATGGGCACCAGTGCTATCTTGTCCAACCCACATACACCCATCTCGACACTACATATAATGAATATCCACAATACACATCCTTAGGGCACCCATAACCTCATCCAAAAAGAGTAGAAATACCAGATTTGTATCGAAACGACAAGCCTCAATCATTAACAGAAGACATCCTCATGATCGGTCGAAACAAGATCCCATAATTCATTGAGACTGAAGATATTCCATCAATACACAACCAAATCGAGAAGACTTCCAAGGTGATATGGAATGCTACTAGAACCTGAGCCTGCTATGAACCAAAATTCCACACCATCATTAATGGTAACAATACCCAGAGACCGAAGGAACATAAAACATATTGATCTTAATGATAGGTTATCATATCCATTGAACTTTAACTGTGATGATTTGAAACTACTAAGCATCCCCACTGAGTAACTAACGAAACAACCAACGATCGATGACGCCTTGCCATCAGATCTAACGACGCACAATCCGCGTGAAGCTGAATGTACTCTACTTTGACACTAATTCCCTGATCAACCTCTGTCCAAGCTAGACTACAAATATGTGACAACCCGAAATTTCCATTCGGTCAAACCCTAAAAGTCAACCACTTCATATCATAAGTCAATGTCATTATTTCTTTTTTTAAGAAATAAAAAGTTTGTTTGATTATTTTAATATTTTTTTTAAACGAACGGGTGAAAGAAAGTGTTGTCTCGGGTTTTGATTTTTGAAAACCGCAAACACTTCGCGTCTTAGAAATTCCCGAACAAACTTTTATGTTTGGGTTGAAAAATCACCCAAAAACCGTGAAATCATACCTATGTATGAGTTTACTCCCCAAAAAGCTAGTCATTTGTGTTTACTCCCCAAATGTCAAAAGAGTAAACTCCAAAATATCCTCTCAAGTATCATCCAAGTTTTTATTCTAGATCTTCAAACTAGTAAGTGTTCTAACCCTTTCAAGTTAGTATATCACTTAATCTAGTGATTATACATCCTTTAATCCATTAATTTATGTGTTTTGACTAGTATTTCCAAAAACACCAAGAACACACATTAGTGTTCTTGGACTTAAAGTTCATTTCAAGCTTCCACAATGTAAGTACTTCTATCCTAGACTCATTTTAAGCTAGCTATACATGTTTATACCAAGGAAAAGTCCCAAGAACACTAAGAACAAGGTGTTCACGGTTTTTGGAGGCTCCTAAAACCGTAAACACCAAATATAGTGCCTTAGGGTGTCTAGATGCTTCACAATGCCTTAGGGACTTGTGTAGATCCATCCTTGATGAGTGTATCACACAAAAAGCACCAAAATCATATATTTTTATGTTTTTACAATTTGGGGACCTCCCAAAACCGTAAACACCTCAAATGCTGTGTAAATGTCCCATAAATGGCCCATGGTTGTTTCTTATGGCTAGAATCTAACCTAGACTAGTGCCATGTTTGAGCTAAGGACTTGAAAACCGCCAAATACCAAACTTAGGAGTTTAAGGTAGTAAACTCATGAGTTTAAGGTAGTAAACTCATGGAGAAATGGTCCTTAGACCGTAAACTCCATTTAGGAGTGTTTTGATGCCACACAACACTTCCTATGGCTAAATCATGAAGTATGAATGCTTGGAATATCTTAGAAGACTTCAAACCAACAAATGGTCATAAAGTGTAGAGTTTACGACCATAAACCCTTGAGTTTACTGCAGTAAACTCCTTGGGTGATGGTCATGAAAACCGTAAACTCCAAGGGAGTTTACCCTTGAACCCCAAACACACTAGCTTTTCCCTACAACACTTAGATGCACTCCTTAGCACTTATACCACTTATACAAAGTGTTTGTCATGCCTTAGAGTGTCTTAACTTTGTTTATTAGTTGTTTAAAGACTAATTGTGTATATACATATATCCTTTTATGTTATTAGGATCTTTGTGCGTGTCTAAGTCTTCACTTAACACCAAGCACTTATCCGACACTTCCTTCCGATCCACTTACTATAGGTGAGTTCATACCCCTTAATCAATGTTTTATCCATTTTTAAATGTTTTATGGGGGGGGGGGGGATACAAGTAGAATCATACTACTTATTATATAAATCACATGTGATTAATAAGCAGCATTCATATGATTTACTACTCATAAGCCGTTTTACCAAACAGTTTCCTTCAAATGATTTTTATAAACATTTTATATGTTTAAAACTCCTTATTACACTATAAATTTTAATCTGTATGTTTTATTTCAAACTTATTTACAATTGTGATTCAAAAAAATGTTTCTTTATATTAAATTGTTTTATCAAACCCATGCCTTTAAACCGTTTTATAGATCGACATCAAGTCGATCTTTTCTTAGATAATAATTATGTTCAAAGGTTTTACAAAATTTATTTTATGCTTTTATATTATAAATTTCATGCCTTTATATGTATAGTTATATAAGTAATGTTTAAAAGACTTAGGAAGGTTATCCACCTTGTTTCCTTTTCCTCGATTTGGATGTGGTCTGATAGGATATCGGGTAATTGTCCGAAGGTCGTTTAAATATTAGTTATATATCATGTGTACATATATAGTCATAAAAGGTCCGTCTAGTTCACCCAATGCCCTTGGGTAGCAAGGCTATACATCCATGTTCATACGTCCCAGTTACATTACTAGTAAACTACCATATGGGTAGTTTAGGAAGATACTAGAATCATTGCTAGAACACGATATCATACAATGAGTCAGTTCATTCATGAGTCAATACTTGCTAGATAGAGAGCACCTACATTACAACTAGAACATTACAGTACATTACTATACTTGCTAGGTAGAGAGCACGCACATTACATCTAGAACATTACAGTACATTACTATACTTGCTAGATAGAGAGCACGTACATTACAGCTAGAACATTACAGTACATTACTATACTTGCTAGATAGAGAGCACGTACATTACAGCTAGAACAGTTCATTACATTACATATACATGAATACGTTAATTATTGTGATATGAATCGGAGCATGACTTGAATGTCATGGCCCGTGTTGTAGCCAGAGTCTCTTGAAAGGAGAGCGTGAGTTTGCGTATAGATCTATACTGGATTGACTATCCTACACCTTGCTGCTAGCTACAGCCGGACCTGCAGGTCTGCAGGTGCCAAACGTCATTTCTTTTTATGACCATTCTTATGTCGTTGTTACCAGTCAATAGTATGGTACAATTAATCACATGATGCTTTAATATAAATCCGGTTTAAGGTAGTTAATACAGCAGTAGTTCTTATAGCGCTACATTTTAGTACTAGATGAATTTTCCCTGTACATATATTTAGTGATCTTTTCACTTAAACTTTAAATGTAAAAACTATATTTTGTTAATGATAGTTACACTTGGGAAAATTACATACTTTTACAAGAAACGAACGTTGAGAACAGTTAGGTCTTGGTAGAAGACTACATTGAGAACAGTTAGGTCTTGGTAGAAGACACCCATATATAATAGTGGAAATCATAGGGATTTCTAGGGTTTTTCAAACGTTTACAATTGTTTTACAAACATTTTTACACTTACCGTTCACATACATTTTCCATACTTATAGTTCATATACATTTTCAATACTTACAATTCATTTCCATACAAATTCTTACATACAAATTAAAGACACTAAATACTTATGATCTCACCAGCTTCAAAGCTGATACTCGCTTTCAAAATTACTTGTATCCTCAGGGCATCAAAGACAGGTACCGATGCAAGGTTTAGGGAAGATGGAGCTCGTTCAAGACTCATCTTTCAGTTTGATTTATGCTTTATTGTTTATTAAAATTTGTCAGAACACACTTGTATAATAATTGTATTATTAATGCAATGGATGATGTTGTTGCTTGTTTACTACTTTTCATTGTTGTGATACTGTACATGACGTCCTCCGCCCCAGAACGTTTCCGCCGTTCATGGTTTTGGGGTGTGACAGATTGGTAGAGCATTGTTTATAGTGAATTAAGTATATCAACCCAAAAAAGATATACTACCTATAAATACATAAGGGATTAAAAATACTCTGACCAAGAGTTTATACTTTAAATATTAAAATATTTAATTAAGTATACGTGCCTGCATTCATACTAAAATCAGTGTCACTAGGATAGTACAAAAGAATTACGATTATTTGGCAACACAGGTGGGCTTAGAGACATATGGTCAAAACTGGGAAGATATAGCCTGATCACCTATATTACCCGGGGGTTGACTAGCATGTGCCTAAGTTTAATTGTGTGGTTGCAACAAGTCTAAAATCTTACCAACCATACCACAATGAGAACAGTAGAACATAACATTAAACTTAAATACTATAGGAGTATTTGGTGTTAGTATAAGTACTTTATACTTGAGAACTAAAACGAGATCTTCATTACGAAGTTGATAGTTGCTAAGTGGATACACTAAGGCTATATGTAATTAGGATGTTATAGACTTAGAATTTGTGAAAATTTTACTTCACCCCTATTCTGTGTGAATATGGAGTTAAGGTCACTTATTCGAAGGTCTATCCTGTTTAGATTACACATAACTGGTATGCACTTCACAAATAGCGATGTAACTAATGAAGGTTTTCTAAATAATTATCTAGATAGTTCGTCTAATAACTATTTTCTTACCCCAATTCTCGCATAGATAACATGGCTGGACTCCATCCCCACGGCAACCAGTATCTTCTAAACGAAGTCATAGCTGGTTGGTTTGGAGAAGAACCAAAGAATGATCCTATCCCTTTGAATGATCACCATGATGAAGACCTTTCGGACGATGCTAACTTTGAACCCGAGGTCGAGAACCTACCCCAAGCAGCTCCCTTTCCAATTCCTAACCCTCGTCCGACTTTTCATGGCCCGACCCCTGAGTGGGTGGAATGCTTGGAAACATGGAGCCAAGGACAAGATAAACCCATGCCATTTAATGGCGACTGGAGCTTTTATGACCTAAGCGATGGGGGCTCAGCAGACAGAACCCTGCCAATCTTGGTCCGCAGAGTGGCCCGAAATGAGATTCAAGGCAGGACAACCCTACATCAGATTACCAAAGTTGTCGCCGATGCGAGAATGCATACCCTCCGCACCATTCATCTAGAAGATGCTCGCGAGAGATCAGAGAGAAACCATGAAACCCTGCTGCAAGCATTGGCTGAATCACGAGCCGAAGTCATAGAGCTCCGAGTACGCCAAAGGGTGTACCAAAGACACCTACTTGATGTCGAACGTCATCTGGCTGAACTGAGAGTTCACCAGAGGGATGACCGTCGCCAGTAGTAGAGGCTTTACTTTATTTTCCTTGTTAGAAAGTGATATTTTTTCTGTCTATGCCTGAAGTGGCATTTTCTATGAAATTATCTTGTACCGTAAGTACTTTTGGTTAGGTCCTTATGCTGTCAAGAACTATCTTCTCTGGATATGATGTAAGAACTTTACAAGGTCATTTTCTCGAATCTTTACGTCGTGAATATCAAAGATTTTGACAGTCGGCTAACTTCTGTGTCACTCTTCATTCAAGTACTTTTATCATACTTTCATTGGAGTCTATCTAAATTCATGCTTTAGTCAAGTCATTG
Organism: Lactuca sativa; assembly: GCF_002870075.4. Classification (NCBI taxonomy): domain Eukaryota; kingdom Viridiplantae; phylum Streptophyta; class Magnoliopsida; order Asterales; family Asteraceae; genus Lactuca; species Lactuca sativa. The sequence continues at coordinate 341,556,812 of NC_056626.2, forward strand.
GACTATAGTAACTTTGCTCCAGAGACATCTCCAAGTCTTTTTAATGGTTAGATCATGTTATTCACCAACCAACGATACCTCGGCTTAAACGACAAACGTCTTGAGACCATTCTACGAACTTACTACCATTACATTACTAGGACTGCATCATAGGGATGTAGGTCAACCCTTCATGAACACACCTCCACTCAGTACTAGGACTGCATCATAAGGATGTAGGTCAAACCTCTGTGAACATACTTCCATTCCGTGCTAGGACTGCATCATAGGGATATAGGTCAAACTTTCGAGAACATAGTCTTACTCTTTACTTGAACAAGTGAAGTACCTCTAAGGTCAACCAGAATCGCTCACAAAATCCTTATCTTTCGTGTTATAGAATCATGTCGTCATCCGGAAGCAATCAGTCGAACAACGAAACCTTTACCTTTCCTATGGACGCCGCTACCTTTCAAACCGCAGTTACAACTGCCGTGATGGCTGCCGTGACAGCTATCCTTGCGGACCGTAGCGCTATCAGCACAATCAATGCTGAAGATGGGATTGATGTTTCCAATCGTGTTATCCATCCAGGAAGTCGTCAAACGGTAACAGTCACAGGCTCACAAAGCCAAAAAGCAGAGAACATGAAACGAAAGCGTCAAGCCTGGAAAGAACGCAAGAGATCCCAAAGGTTGGCTATGCAACAACAACAAGTGGAAACCCCTGCCATCCCCGTACCGAGCAGGCCATACGAGGGAAAGCTCCCGAAGTGTGATAAGTATAGTTTCCATCATCATGGGGCTTGCCATCAGATGCAATGTTGCAATTGCCTAAAATTGGGGCACCATGCTCGTAGTTGTGGAGCACCGGCACGACCCATCACTCAAGTCCCTTTCATCGGGACCAACCCTACTCACGAGAGTAGTGACAAATCCGAACGCTTTAGGAAGAAATTTCCAAAGTGGAGTAATGAGGAAGGCACTCGTGTCCACATAACACTGGCTAAACACTTCACTTCCACCACCAATGTTGGTGTTGTCCAGATATGTCACCAATGCGGTGAAATTGGACACTTTAAGAAAGATTGCCCGATAGCAAAGAACTCGGGTGTAGATGGGAAGATTCTCAGGATCACGGCTGCAGGAGAAACTACGTCGGACCCCTCGTTAATGTAATTTAGGTGTTTTGTTGTAACAGACTTATAAACTATCCAAAACTAGTGCAACTAGAGTCTTACCTTTTGCGAGATCCTGTCTGTATAAGGATGCTCGTGCTGCGTATACTTGTCTTTTGTAGTATAACTAATTCGCAGCAATGGTCTTGTTGTAAGTCTAAAGTATTGTAACTCTGTTGATGGTTGCACGGTTGTGTTTTGTCTGTAAAACGTCTTATGTTCAAATCTAATGTTTTTTAAGTTTCAGTATGATTCCGACATTATCATACGGCTCGATTCAATTTGATCTTCACGAAAATAGCTTCATACGTACTTCTCTTTCTTCTAGATCGCTTTTCCAGCGAAGCCGTCATATTAGAACACCGAAGTACTCATGCCAAGAGTACCTCTTAGTTATTTTCTTTCCGAAGAAATCCCCGAAGTACCACTCGTGCAGTACGTCAAGTTTAATCCATGGATTCATGCGGTTGATCTATCACTGAGGAATGTCTACATAAGAGTGAGATATAATCAAGGTTCTACAGGTTTAGAATTGATGATTCCGCTTTAACTTCTTTTTCCTCGAAAGGATGTGAGCTTAAAGAAGAATCAATTATTCGACTACCTTTTCAGTCTTAATTATATATGACTCGTATACATGAGATTGTGATTGTGAAAACATGTATGAATTCTAATATGAACTTCAGGACGGAGAACTGCCTAAGCCTACGAGTAATCGCATCGTCATGAGAACAAACTTAGAACCCAGTACGACTCCTGTAAACCGATCGCCCTACAGTCTAAACACCTACAGAGATACAAGAACAACCCGGACAACTTAGCGAACTAGAAGGCTAGGCTTCTCACCCTGGAGAACCCTAGTCTTATTCTTCCAGAGATCGACGGATTGCATCGTATGTACCTCGGGTATCGAGGACTCCGTCAAGATTTTTCATTAGAAATCGTCATCTCTGCCTCGCATAGATGAAATGGTTGAGAAAATTCAAGGAAAGAATTGCTTTCAGAAATGGATCTGAGATCCGAATATCACCAGTTCGAGTGTTAGGGAAGGAGGTTCGGAAGACTACCTTCCGAACTCGATGCGGACACTTCAAGTCCGTAGTGATACCCCTTCGGATAGGACCATTACGCTCATAGTTTTCATGAGCTAAATGAGTAGGGTATGTCTTTCTTACTTGGATCAGTTCGTCATTTCTCCATGTAATGACTTACTTATCTAACCTCGTAGTAAGAAGAAACCCATGGAAACATTTCCTTCAGAGGAAATTTTCGCGAAGCTCTCTAGGCACGAGTTTTGAAATTGAAGAGTCAAATTTCTATGACACACTGTTAGTGACGCCGAAAAACATTCAGCAAATTCTAGGTCTTACAGACCTAGTATCATAGTCCATCCAGAACCCCTCGCAAATCACAAAAAACCTGTACGACCTTGACCCAGCAAGGAGTGGCCCTTGATTGGGAAGTTAAACAAGAAAAGGAAACCTTGGAGATTCCAAGTGAGAGACCAAGTTCTTTAGGAAGTCTCACTCTGGGAATGGCTTAATACGCTTCGTATCGCGTGGAAAGCTAAATCCAAGAGAGGTAGCACCTCTGAGATTCTTACCAGAATCGGTCCTGTATCTCGCAGACTAGACCTACTCCGCGAACTCAGTAGCGTACATTCTACTCTTAGCGTCTCGATCGTGAAACCGTACCTTTCTGTTAGGACTTTGTAAGTCCACTCGTTGAGATCCTTGCCTTCGTATTAGAACCGTAGTGACCCTCGACTAAGAGGTCAAGCGGACGAAGCAACGCAGTCTCCCGTTAGTGAAGGTTCGTTGGGAGACCAACCGAGGACCCGAATTCACTTAGGAGCGCTAGAACCAATCGATTAGGAAGTTTCCTCCTCACGAATCGATCATTCGTACCTACTTCCTTGCCTAAATTCTAATTTTGGGATGAAATTCCCTTTAACAGGAATATGATGTGACAACCCAAAATTTCCATTCGGTCAAACCCTAAAAGTCAACCACTTCGTATCATAAGTCAATGTCATTATTTCTTTTTTTAAGAAATAAAAAGTTCTTTTGATTATTTTAATATTATTTTTAAACGAACGGGTGAAAGAAAGTGTCGTCTCGGGTTTTGATTTCTGAAAACCGCAAACACTTCGCGTCTTAGAAATTGCCGACCAAACTTTTATGTTTGGGTTGAAAAATCACCCAAAAACCGTGAACTCATACCTATGTATGAGTTTACTCCCCAAAAAGCTAGTCATTTGTGTTTACTCCCCAAATGTCAAAAGAGTAAACTCCAAAATATCCTCTCAAGTATCATCCAAGATTTTATTCTAGATCTTCAAACTAGTAAGTGTTCTAACCATTTCAAGTTAGTATATCACTTAATCTAGTTATTGTACACCCTTTAATCCATTCATTTATGTGTTTTGACTAGTTTTTCCAAAAACACCAAGAACACACACTAGTGTTCTTGGACTTAAAGTTCATTTCAAGCTTCCACAATGTAAGTACTTCTATCCTAGAGTCATTTTAAGCTAGATATACATGTTTATACCAAGGAAAAGTCCCAAGAACACCAAGAACAAGCTGTTCACGGTTTGGGAGGCTCCTAAAACCGTAAGCACCAAATATAGTGTCTTAGGGTGCTTTAGGGTGTCTAGATGCTTCACAATGCCTTAGGGACTTGTCTAGATCCATCCTTGAAGAATGTATCACACAAAAAGCACCAAAATCATATATTTTTATGTGTTTATGGTTTGGGGATCTCCCAAAACTGTAAACACCTCAAATATTGTGTAAATGTCCCATAAATGGCCCATGGTTGTTTCTTATGGGTAGAATCTAACCTAGACTAGTGCCATGTTTGAGCTAAGGACTTGAAAACCACCAAATACCAAACTTAGGAGTTTAAGGTAGTAAACTCATGAGTTTAAGGTAGTAAACTCATGGAGAAATGGTCCTTAGACCGTAAACTCCATTTAGGAGTGTTTTGATGCCACACAACACTTCCTAAGGCTAAATCATGAACTAGGAATGCTTGGAATATCTTAGAAGACTTCAAACCAACAAATGTTCATAAAGTGTAGAGTTTACGACCGTAAACCCTTGAGTTTACGGCCGTAAACTCCTTGGGTAATGGTCATGAAAACCGTAAACTCCAAGGGAGTTTACCCTTGAACCCCAAACACACTAGCTTTTACCTACAACACTTAGATGCACTCCTTAGCACTTATAACACTTATACAAAGTGTTTGTCATGCCTTAGAGTGTCTTAACTTTGTTTATTAGTTGTTTAAATACTAATTGTGTACATATATATATATATATATATATATATATATATATATATATATATATATATATATATATATATATATCCTTATATGTTATTAGGATCTTTGTGCGTGTCTAAGTCTTCACTTGACACCAAGCACTTATCCGGCACTTCCTTCCGATCCACTTACTACAGGTGAGTTCATACCCCTTAATCAATGTTTTATTTATTTGTAAATGTTTTATGGGGGGATACAAGTAGAATCATGCTACTTATTATATAAATCACATGTGATTAATAAGCAGCATTCAGATGATTTATTACTCATTAGCCGTTTTACCAAACAGTTTCCTTCAAATGATTTTTATAAACATTTTATATGTTTAAAACTCCTTATTACACTATAAATTTTACTCTGTATGTTTTATTTCAGACTTATTTACAATTGTGATTCAAAAAAATGTTTCTTTATACTAAATTGTTTTATCAAACCCATGCCTTCAAACCGTTTTATAGATCGACATCAAGTCGATCTTTTCTTAGATAATAATTATGTTCAAAGGTTTTACAAAATTTATTTTATGCTTTTATATTATAAATTTCATGCCTCTATATGTATAGTTATATAAGTAATGTTTAAAAGACTTAGGAAGGTTATCCACCTTGTTTCCTTTTCCTCGATTTGGATGTGGTCTGATAGGATATTGGGTACTCGTCTGAAGGTCGTTTAAATATTAGTTATATATCATGTGTACATATATAGTCATAAAAGGTCCTTCCAGTTCACCTAATGCCCTTGGGTAGCAAGGGTATACATCCATGTTGATACGTCCCAGTTAGATTACTAGTAAACTACCATATGGGTAGTTTAGGAAGATACTAGAATCGTTGCTAGAACGCGATATCATACAATGAGTCAGTTCATTCATGAGTAAATACTTGCTAGATAGAGAGCACCTACATTACAACTAGAACATTACAGTACATTACTATACTTGCTAGGTAGAGAGCACGTACATTACATCTAGAACATTACAGTACATTACTATACTTGCTAAATAGAGAGCACGTACATTACAGCTAGAACATTACAGTACATTACTATACTTGCTAGATAGAGAGCACATACATTACAGCTAGAACAGTTCATTACATTACATATACATGAATACGTTAATTATTGTGATATGAATCGGAGCATGACTTGAATGTCATGGCTCGTGTTGTAGCCAGAGTCTCTTGAAGGCAGAGCGTGAGTTTGCGTATAGATCTATACTGGATTGACTATCCTACACCTTGCTGCTAGCTACAGCCGGACCTGCAGGTCTGCGGGTGCCAAACGTCATTTCCTTTTACGACCATTCTTATGTCGTTGTTACCAGTCAATAGTATGGTACAATTAATCACATTATGCTTTAATATAAATCCGGTTTAAGGTAGTTAATACAACAGTAGTTCTTATAGCGCTACATTTTAGTACTACATTAATTTTCCCTGTATATATATTTAGTGATCTTTTCACTTAAACTTTAAATGTAAAAACTATATTTTGTTAATGATAGTTACACTTGGGAAAATTACATACTTTTACAAGAAACGAACGTTGAGAACAGTTAGGTCTTGGTAAAAGGCTACATTGAGAACAGTTAGGTCTTGGTAGAAGACTACATTGAGAACAGTTAGGTCTTGGTAGAAGACACCCTTATATAATAGTAGAAATCATAGGGATTTCTAGGGTTTTTCAAACGTTTACAATTGTTTTACAAACATTTTTACACTTACCGTTCACATACATTTTCCATACTTATAGTTCATATGCATTTTCAATACTTACAATTCATTTCCATACAAATTCTTACATACAAATTAAAGACACTAAATACTTATGATCTCACCAGCTTCAAAGCTGATACTCGCTTTCAAAATTACTTGTATCCTCAGGTCATCATAGACAGGTACCGATGCAAGGTTTAGGGAAGATGGAGCTCGTTCAAGAGTCATCTTTCATTTTGATTTATGCTTTAGTGTTTATCAAAATTTGTCAGAACACACTTGTATAATAATTATATTATTAATGCAATGGATGATGTTGTTGCTTGTTTACTACTTTTCATTGTTGTTATACTGTACATGACGTCCTCCGCCCCAGAACGTTTCCGCCGTTCATGGTTTTGGGGTGTGACAGAATAGAAATCCCTAGCACGAGTTGGCAATTTTCTCAGCAACCGATACTCGACCTGGGTGATGCCAACTGCTCCTTATCTATTCATTGGTACACTCTAAAAGAAACCAATAGCTGCAATGAGCTCCTTGACCAACCACTTACTGCTAAGGACAACTCATGTTTCTCCTGAACACATGCATTCGATCACCTAATATATACCCCTATCTTGACCAAATACTGAACCAAGATCCCACGTACTCGCACCGCATATCCCCATGAACCATTCTTTCAATATCACGAACCCAAACAAATCGATGATAATGCAAGCATAATACGTAGTTCTCCCCCACTTAGGGTTCGAACTACCACCTACTGGTGTTAAAACCAAACCATAACTCAAACCGGCTCAACCAGGTACAACCTGTCCCTAACTCTTGGAATTCACAACACACTCAGAACGATCTCTCGATAAGGACCAATCAAATCCTAGGAGAATCTGGATTTCAGCTGAATACCTCTGAAATTTTCCAATCGTAACCACTTAGCATTAAGTATTTCATGCAACTGCATATGCAGGTACCAAGTTACGATCCAAAACATACACTCTTTGCCTGTAATCCGAATCGGCAATATGGTACCTAACTTCCTATATACAAAGAACACGGACCCTTGATCGCATCAGAAAGCATCCATACCACCTCAATCCTCTTGCGCACTCCCACGTTGTCATACTATAGCCGAACATTGCGACCAATTGGTCCCATGTTGGCTTTACATCCCAACTCTAAAAGTCACAAGCCTGCTCACTCCTTCTCTGAACTCGAAAAACTAAAAGGACATAATCTCTGCTAGAAATAGAGACAATCAAATCCAACAATAAGCCATTCACTTCCAACTATAGTCCCCAAGCCCATTAGAACAATCGTTCCATCTTGAGTTCCACGGCTCGAATGAACGCCCTCAAGTGAACTCTCGAGACCTCATGACCAACAAGCTCATCTTGGTCTGCACCATTCAACCCAAACCGATATCACTATTAGGGCCCAAAACAATTACCAGATCCATCCTCATGCCTGAGTAACCATAACCACATGATCGACAAATATGTAACTATTGTCACGAATCATGGTATCAAACCATTCTATCATCCTCGACAAACCCTTAGAATCCCCAAGAGTCTCCTTAATTCGAGTATGGATCATGTGCTTCCAGTAGTACGGGCCCAATACTACCTTCCACACCTATCTATACTTTCCTCAAGGATCATATCGGGTCCTCTAAGTGACTACTCCTATCCGCATCCGCCTTATCCATTCTTATACACCCGTTCTCTAACAAATACCCATCGCTAAACAACATAGGACAACCCACTACAACATATCCTAGGCTATCCTAGGTTCCCGACCTCACCCTGCCATCAACTACTGAAGAACTCCCAATAATGTCAATTAACTACTTTATGAATACAATCACATGCATCAATGCTTATATAATCCTTCGAGTGAAAGAATCATCCCTACAACAGTTAGACTCAAACGAGAGCTGCGTAGTAGGGTCAAATCCATCACCCTGAGATTAGTTAACTTGTGCCACATGCAAATTAAAATATTCACATAGTAGTTAACTCACATCATCATGAGTCCCAGAAAGCATAAAGCAAGCAACATTTGTGCAGTAACACTCCAAGTCCAAGACAAACAGAGGACATTTCAATCTCACTTGCTACCAAGAAAGATTTCAAATCTAGCATAACATCCGATTCTTCTTAGGCTACAAGGCATTACATATTAGGCCAATCCACGAACCAAACATTTCCGCAACTGAGAGACGTGAAACGGGCTATGGATCTAACTAAACAACTTGGGAAGATCTAATCGACAAGCAACCCGACCCACCCAAGCCAAAACCTTAAAAAGAACTGGGGCAACCACCACACTACTCCCTACCATCGACTGTATAAGGAACTCTCCCTAACATCCTGTAGCTATCTCATGAATACAATTACATATCTCCGACACCCAATAATCCTTCGAATGAAAGGTCTCACACTACAACAGTTGGACTCAAACAAGAGCTGCGCAATAAAGTTAAAACCTAACCTTCAAAAATTATCTAGTCTCAACAATATGTAACTTAAGATACTCGCTTACTAGTTATATGATGTTAATGGAAACTCCTAAAAGCAGAAAGCAAGCAACATTCGAGTTCGAGTAATCAGAACAAGCATAACCTAAACATGCCATCCTATCACTGACTGATCAGTACTAACATGCAAGTCTATAAGCTCGTACAGTAGGAATATAAGGGCATCTATCCTAGCATTCTATCATGTAATCTTGAGCAGATCCTAAGCCCTATTTTAGCATGCGATTTACAGATTCGCAATTCAAAGCATATCATAAACATGTATGGGCATTTTGGGAAAACTCACTTGAAATCGGTCGATTGCATGTACCACAACTCTTTTCTTTTATTAGAAAACTCTTTTTATAAAACATTTCTTTTGGAAAAATCTACCAAATCCTCAGTTTGAGTTCAAACACACCTGAGAGTATGTCTGAATCCCTCAAACCTAGGCTCTGATAGCCACTTGTAACGTCCCAAAATTTAAGACTAAAATTTTCAATTTTAAATTAATAAAAACCATTATCCAAAACAATATCATGAAAACCATATTGAATCAGAGTATATCAATAAGCATCCAAGTACATCAGAGTCATGGAATATGCAGAACAAGGTGGTGTGTGTAATGCAGTCATCCTGAGCTCTTCCCTTTCGAAATAGAAGTACCTAAAAACATAAACAGAAAACCGTAAGCACTAAGATTAGTGAGCTCCCCAACATACCATATACCATACATATAAACCATATAATAGGCCCCGCCCGGCATTGGAACACATCCGACATAGGACCCTGCCCGGTATCGGACGCCGCTCGGTATATAGATCTATCAGTCATCGGGCCCCGCTCGGTATACATATAAACATATAAACATATCAACACATAACACATGTAATAATCACAAAGATAAATAACATACAGAATGGTCATCGGGCCCCACCTAGTAAACATATAAACACATAACCTATGCAAGAGTTATGCAGACATCTTGCATCTGCACATAATAAACCATGGGTCGACATTGGTGCCTACGACCCACTAATCATAGTGAGGAAACTCACCTCGCCCACAAAATCCACAACTAACAGATCACACAACCAACGAACAAGTGTCATACACTTCCTAACAAACTATACAAGGTAAAACCTTAGTCCATCTTCTAAAACTAGCAATTTGACCAAAATTCAACTCCACTAAAAGTCAACAATCAACATTTTCATCAGTTGACACTCATATGATGACTAGTCCTTGGTCACATTGTGAGAACACACTCGGACATATTCCAACTCAACTCGCTTCAACTTAGGCAACTCGATCCCAGATGAACCACTCAATAGACCTCAAGACTTGGACCTTCCTTCATCATGTCGTGAGCTCATTCAGTCGAAACAATCGCGTAAAAATCACTCTCACATTGTGACACTCCCTGTGTCACGTCGTGAGCCATATCTGATGCTAAATCCTAATGTCTTAAGTCCTTAATCCATTAATTCATCAATTACAACTTTCCAGAGGGCTTTCATACTTCAAAAGCAACATAAAAATATTTGCTTTATGGACATGCATTTCCAATGCATGTCTTGAACTTGATTAGGTCAAAATGGTGAAAATGAGATCCAAATCTTATTCACGGGACAAAAACTCAACCAAACCATAGATCTAGCACACCAAACCTTAAAGGGACCTCATGGATCCATAAAGTTGCCAACTTCATGGAATCCAACCACTTAAACCACCTCCAACATGAAGAAAAATGCATTAAAGTCTATATCATAGAAGAATAACACATAAAGGTTGGATCTTGAGGACTTACCATGGTCCAAGGTATGATCTTTAAGCTGGTGAAGGAACTTGCTTGCCGGATTTAAGCAGCAAGAACATCTTCTTCTTCTTCAAAGCACAAAATATTCATAAATGGATCGAAGAGGAGATGTGAGGCTCAAAATGGTGAATGGGGGCTAGGGTTTCTCTCAATATGATCTAGATATGATGGAGGCTAATAAAATTCCCCAAAAAACACAGAACCAACCTTTTTATATATTGAAAACCCTAAAAATTTGTGGGCTTGGACTGCACAGGTCTCATTTCGTAAGCCCTTAATTCTCATATAGTGAGCACAATTTAAATCAGCAGTTCCATTTAATCTCTTCTCACGGTCGTGAGCTCCAACTGCTGATGTCATGAGATCAGTTTTCCCCAAAATCATTTCCAACTTCGAACAACCATAACTTCTTTGTTTAAACTCTGATTTCGACGATATTTATATCCACGGAAAGATAATGAGAAACTCTACACTTATATCAACTCCCCCTTTCCATAAAACTTTCTGCACTAAAATCTAAAATTCGTAAAAGGTCTGAACTGCCATTTTACCGATATATCCTTGGTCTCCGAAACACAAAACGACGTCGTAAATCATCTAAACTACATTATCTACACTAAAGGGGGGGGGGGGTCTAGGCCTCTTTCCGAAAGGCCCTAAGTCATATGATAACCGATCATCGAGTCACCGCCCCAAATTATGAAATGATTCGGAACAGGGTGTTACAATATCATTTGCAATAGACATGATCTAGATCATGTAGTTAGTGGGGTAAGTTGGTTTATTTGTAATCTAGGAGACATTCATTAGGAAACGTTCAAATAGATAATACGATATTTGAAAGGAATGTCAATTGTTTCTTTAGTTCATGCTGTTGTCACATATAGTGATGATTTGGTTGGATATGCAAAATCGGATCATAATGCTGACTTGACGAAGATACGATAAATTACTTATGATATCTTTATCGTATTTGTATGTGCTATTAGCTGGAAGGAAACATTACAACTAAAAGTTCCTTTGTCTACAAATGAGACATAATACATATCAATGAACGAAGGGATAAAAGAATGTATATGGCTATACAGTCTTGTTCAGAGTCTTGGGTTGAAAGTGCATAAGCTTACTTTGTATCATGATAGTTAATGCATCGAGGATAACAATGAATAACATGTCATAAATTATTTTTATAAATATCTTGGTTATTTTATGTGAAATATGTTTATTTTAGTAAATATCTTGGTTTTTTTATTTGAAAATATGTTTTTTAGTTTTTAAGCAAAATCTCGTAAGCATAACCACTTAAATGTTTTTTTTATTTTAATATAAACCAATAAATTGTAACACCCATTTTCACTTAGAAAAGTTAATAAATGTAAATACTTGTTTATAAAAATGAAAGTGAATATATAAATTTTTTTGTCTAAAATGATCAACATGAAAGTTTTAGTAGTCGTCAAGACGAACACGTGGATATGAAGAACGTTGAAAATGGAATTCGTATGAAGATTTTATGATTTTTTATAAGTTTTGAGGAAAATAATAATAAATACAATGATATTAAGAAAATAGTATGTGACCACTCTTTCATTCATATGTTTTTTATTAATATTTTAACATATTTTTAACATATTAGAATCTTTTTTTTAACACAAATCTTTTAAAAAGAATGTTTTTATATAGAGAAAAGAAGGTTTTTTGTATGATTTTTTTTTTGTATAAATATGATTTTATAAAGCAAAAAAACATATTTTAAACTAAATTTTGAAAAAAAATGTGAAATACTAAATTTAGGACGAATTCGTATAATGTGGACCAAAAGTGTAATTTCTGGATCAAACTTTTAATAAAATTTAAAATCTAGACTAAAAATATAATTTTTAAAAATGAATTACCAGTTAACAAGGTAAAAATGGTCAAAGTGAATAAAATTCCCGGTATTTAATTGAATACCATTCCTAGTATTCAAGATTTACTCGGAAAAAATAATAATATAAAGACTTAATTGAATATATGCTCAAAATGTAGGAACTTTGTTTGAGATTTCCCAAAAATTATGAAAAAGTATTGAAGTATATAAAGTATTTTAAAAATACCATTAAACTAAAAAGACTTTGAAGGGGTAACAAAGTATCACTTTTGTTTTTAAAATACCATTTTGATCGGGAGAAAACTTATTGCAGATCATAATGGCACTTAAAATAAAGTTAAAGTTGATTATCATTTGATGACGTTTTTTTAGTTTAACGGTATTTTTAAGACATTTTAGATAGTTACTTACCCTATTATCACATTAAACCTAGATTTTTATATGTTTTATAAAAATAAATTATGAATAACTTACTCAAATAGATTACATTTTTGCAAAAACTTGTTCTTAAATTTTTAAATTTCTTTTCCATCTACTTCATTGTCTATAAAAGTACCTTATCTAATTTGTCATTTATAAAGACAAACTGTATTTGTCAAATGAATAGAATGATATGGGTTTCTATAAATTATATTCATTTTTTATTCTGTGTATTTATTAAACCAACTATTAAACTATAATGAAATTTAATATGTAAATAAAAATTAGGATTTACATTCAATATTTTAGGTATATAATACATAAAACATATAAGAGATAAATGGTTCAAATTTACTAAGTTGTTAAATTAATCTATACAAAACCTTACATATCCAAGTCATAGCTTTCAAATGAGTTTGCAAATAGTAGTAAAATACTTTAAAAAAATTACAATTGAATAAGTCTTACAAAGTCTCGATTCAAATTTTAATCATATTTTTTCCCATGTATATGTGACTATTTATTAACGAACTTCAATCAAACTTGATTTTTGCTTGAACGGCTACCAGTAAATCTACATCTTGTTGTCAAACAGGATATAAATTACCCCTTAGCTGAAGTGTTGATTTTTGCGCTTTAATATCAAAATTGTTTTGGAAAATGCAGCTCCTCTAGTGATATATTTTTTTTATTTAATTAAATTTGTTTTAGTTTTGATAGATATATGTATGCTATTTGAGCTATCAAATCAAGTTCGCATCTTCATAAGAAATCGAGCTTAGGTTAACATATTAACTGTGTAATTGTGACTTTACATATGATGGGAGATGGTATCACGTGAGATGGAGTCTGATTTTTGATTTTGTGAACCATGCATGGACCTCATGAAATCTATGCTTTTGGCTGCTACCTACAAAACAATAAAACATACCCAGGAACAATCACATGCTACCTTATTTGTTGTTGCAGTTGTGTACCTTATTGGGCTAAACTATTATGTAATGGGCCTATTTTCTATAATTTGACTCTTGTTGGATTGTCATATTATGTTGCATATCAATTATCAAAAGCGGTTGGTTATATTTCGGCAAATTATGTTGTTTAGTATGACTATTGATCATTATAGAAATTTTGGAGACTAATGAGTCATGATTTTGAAAATAATGAATTGTATTATGACGAAACATATGTTGTTATGTCAACATGACACAAAAGGTATGAAAACGTTTACTTATACTCTTATTATAACATAAAAAAAAGGTGATGTTTGGTTCGTAAAATGTTTTTGAAGGATTAGAATTTGTTAAGGAATTGTAATCTATCAAGAATTGCAATCAAATTTCATATTCTGTTTGGTTGACAGAAATGAAATTTGAATCTAATTCCATATTATGTTTGATTGGTAGAAAATGGAACTGACATAATAAAAAATGACAAAATTGTCATTTTTTCATATTTTTACCTTGTTTTATAACTTATATGTAAAAATATATTATATAAATTATAGAATTAGTAAATAATGGTGATGGTGGAAGTGATGTTGACGGTGACAATAGTGGTGATGATGGCGGCAGAGGTGATGGTGGGTAGTAGCGGAGGTGATGACGGTGGTGGCGGTAGTAATTATGACTGTGATGGTGATGGTGGCGGTCATGAGTAGTGGCGCAGGTGGTGGGTGGTGTAATAGTGGAGGTGGCAACATTGGTAGTAACAGTGGTGGTGATGAAGGTAGTGGTGAAGGTGTTGGTAGTGGTGACAGCGACGGTGTTGGTGGTGGTGGCGGAGGTAATGACAGTAATGGTGGCAATGATGGTATGGTCGCGGTGGCGAGTGGTAGTGGAGGTGGAAGGTAGTGTGGTGGTATAGGTGGTGACGATGGTGGTGGTGGGTAGTTGTACCAGTGGTAGGTAGTGGTAGAGGTGATGTGTAGCGGGTAGTGACGACAGTGATGTATGGTGGTGGAAGTGGTGGTGGTTGTGGCAGAGGTGGTGATAGCGATCGTGGGTAACGGTGGTAGTGGTCGTTGGTGGTGGAGGTGACGGTGCTAGTGGGTGTAGGGTGGTGATAGCAGAGGTACTGGTGGTTGTGATGGTGGGTGGCGGTCGAGGTACTGGTAGTGGTGGTGTGTAGCGGTGGTGGGTCGTGGTAGTGGTGGCGACAAAGGGGTTTCATATGTAGTGTTGAAAGTAAAATGAGTAGTATGGTAACATTCAACAATCTCACTTGAAATGAATTTTAATTAAGTTTTTGGATGGAATTTATTTTCCATCATTTGAAGGAAATTTGACTCATTTAGGAATCTAATTCATTTTGAAAGCTTGAACCAAACAAAGGAAAGTAATGGAATTAGATTCCAATTCCTTCTAATTGCAGTGGATTCCACTTGAATAGTTTTACTTTGGTTTTTTTTTTCCATAAATAGTTATACAAAAAAAAAAATATAATTATTTAGGCAATAAATGAAGAAGCAGTGACATATAAATGAATGATGTAAACGAAAAACACTTTAAATATAAAGCCTCTTAAAATTGAATAAAAGTGCAAACACTAACATATAAGTGAATGATGTAAATAAAAAACACATAAAAACAACATTAAATAATTATATTGGACGATTTATAGTTATCCAGTTTATTATTTTAATTTGTTTATTCGAAAAGAACGTAAAAACATGATTATATAATGTAAACATCATTAAATAGTCCATATTAATTCTATTAAAATAAAGATCAATTAAAATATTATATATATATATATATATATATATATATATATATATATATATATATATATATATATATATATATATATATATAAAAGAATAAGAGAAAGGAAAGAAAGGGTAATTTGGTATTTTTATATGGAGCAAGGACCTAGAATGCAATATTCACAAACCACATGAATGTAACCTACCAAATTTTAAACATAAGGACCAAAACTACGAATTCGACCAAACCACAGGGATCATTTCTGTAATTTACTATGGATTATACATACCATACATATGCTAACCCCCCGTAATTGTAACGTAAGGGCTAGGCGTACGTTTAAAGTTTACCAAAACTAAGGAAATGAAGATATATGACACCCTTTAATGATGTCAACATACAAATAGTCGAATAGAATGTGAAAGAATTGAACGTTTCAAGTGGCTACTTTGTAATGAACGAAGTGAATGTCGATATCAATATGTTTGTTATACTGATGTTGAACCAGTTAGTTGAAATACGGAAGACGTTTCCATTTTTACAACAGATAGTGGTGCCTTACATATGCTAAACCCCCACAATTGTAACGAGAGGACTAGGCATACGTTTTGTCACACCCCAAAACTGAGAACGGCGAAATACGTTCTGGGGTGGAGGACGTCATGTACAGTATCACAACAATGCATAATAGTAAAGACAAGCAACAACATCCATTGCATTAATATAATAATTGTAATACAAGCATGTTTTGTACAGTTTGTTAGACACCAAAAGTATAATCAAAATAAAGAGGAGTCTTGTGTGTGCTCCATCTTCTCAAAAGTTGCATCTTTACCTGTCTACTGAGGACCTGAGAATACAAGTTATTTTGAAAACGAGTATCAGCGTAAAGCTGGTGAGTTCATAAGTATTTAGTGTCGTTGCTTGTATAAAAGTGTTTACAATCATGTAATATAAAAGCTGTTATCAAAGTTTGAAAATAGTATGATCCCTAGAAAATCCTATATTTCCCAGTAAAAGTAGTCTTCTACCAAGACATTGTAAGTTTGATCCTTTGAGAGTGTAAAAGTTTTCCCAATAACACTATTAATTATAAAAATATAGTTTTAGACTTCATTCATGTAAAGTAAATGGGAAAAATAATGTTTTACCCCAACAGTGTCACTGCCGGCTGAATGAAATAAAAATGCAGACTCCAGGTAGTATTAAATGTACAATACACCTCGGGGAGTATGTTTTGCCTTTAATTCTTAATGTGTTAATTAAAGGTCTGAATGTGAACTCGTATGTAACCATGCTGATTGACGATCGAATAACTGATGACCCTACAGGTCACACGTAGTATGGTGACATTTTGTCACCCCTGGGCCTAGTCGGCTCGGACTGTAGCTAGCAGTCGGGATGTGGGAGTGTCTGTCCCGTATAGATCTATACACATAATGCCCGCTCTCCCTCCAGGAGACTCTGGTTAAACAATGATGGCACAGTGAAGTGTCGTATCGAGGAATAGTATGTCACATTCTGTTTTAGTGTATTCTCTTGTATTATAGTATAATGTACTTTTGGTATAGTGTATTGAGTGTTCTCTTGTATGGTATATAGTATTCTCTTTGTATAGTATTTAACATATATAGACTCATAACAGTACTAACTATAGTGAGTGTCATGGTAATAGTAGTAACGAGCGGTATGCCTTAACTATACCTATTATAGTTAAATAGAGGTGTTAGATGCATGCCTTTGATACACAAAGGTATTGAACTGAAGTGAAGACTTTTATATCCAACACAAGTATATATAATATATAACTAAGAATTCAACGACAGTTGGACAGATAACAAGATACCCTAAGTCCACAATCAAACAAGAACAGGAAGTAAGGTGAGCTATCAGTTCTAAGTATAGAAAATCCTTTTTGATTGTAAGTTATAAATCACATGTGATTAAATCTATAAATTTTTGGATTCAACTTGTATTCCCCCCCATAAAAGCATTTAAAAACATTTAAAAGGTCAATTAAGGGGTATGAACTCACCTGCAGTGAGTGGACTGGATGGAAGTGTCGGGTAGGATGCTAGGTGTCAAGTGAGGATTTGGACACACACACGGATCCTATGTAACATGTAGTGATACATAAATGTATCTAATTAGTTATTTAATCACTAATTAAGTAAGTAAACAGACTCTAATGCATGAAAACACTTTGTTTCAAGTGCTAGGAGTGCTAAGGGTTGAATTTAAGGGGCTGTTTGGCAGGATCTGGATTTTTAAGATCTTAATTTTTAAGAGATATGAATTTCTAAGAGGGTCTGAATTTTTAACATGCCGTTTGGTTGAATCCTCTGAATTGTTGTGCAAAATAATAAAAATGACAAATTTACCCTTTTTTATTATCTATTGCTAAATTCAATATTTCTGGTTTAAAAAATAGCCAAAACAGCTCCTTGATTATTACAAAAAAAGTTTAAACAACATATAAAATGTAAACCAAACATAAAACAAAGTTACACAATGATCAAAATCAAACATAAATACAGTAATTTCAGGTTTAACTAAACAAAAATCGTGACAACATATAAGCTGCTAAATGTACTAGCTGCACTTGAGTTGATTTCTTGGGATGAAAGTGTGATGGCACCCCTTTCCATTTTGTCCAACAACTGCACATGCCTTTCCATCAATTTCAACTTGTTGTTTAGTGGTTGAATATGCAATTAGGATTTGACAAATCACGTGAGTATTTTAACAGCTTTTGGAAAGAAAATTGAAATACTAAAGGAGGAGCAAAATGTTACATAATCACTTCATAGTTTCCAAATTCCTTCAAGAGTTGCAAAAAATCAAAAAATTGAAGTAAAGACAAAAAAAATGAAAATTTGAAGTTAAATCTATTAGAAAATTCATTAACCCAATTTTAAGGTCTGATTTCACATCCTCATAGTTATCTTCAGTAGATTCTTCATCTCAATTAAGCAGTAAAGTCGTTAACAGAGACAGCTAGGTAAGAAATTTTACGAACATTAGGGCAAAGCATATGATTTCAAGAAAAGAATCTGATTTCTACCAACATCACAAATATTCCAATGAAAATAATTGAGTTTTAGGGAAAGAAAACAGTTACTTGTGTTGTTGACGAGAGACCTGTACGGCTTCACTTCGGCGATGACGGTAGTTGCGGAGGCAACGTCACCGACGGAGGCAAAGGCGGAGGAGAGATCGCTGGAGGAGTGGTGGCCGGCTGATGGCGGAACGGACGGTCATCTAGTTGCAGTTCGGAGATGCAGTGGGGGAGACAGTGCCGTGTGTGTTGAAAGAGAAGAGGGGACTGTGAAAAGTGAAGGGCAAACTTGGATATGAGCGTGTCTTTTTTTATTTCAGACTTGTCTATATATCTGAAAAATTAAGAGGCACATGACAGATTAAGAGGCATAAATTAAGTTGCTAACAAACACTCTAAATCTGAATAATTAAGAGGTTGCCTCTTAATTTTTCAATTAAAAGGCTACCAATCAGCCCCTAAGGAGTGTATGGCCTCACTATGGAGTTTACACTTCAAATGGTAGCCCTTAGGGGTGTTTACGGTTTTGGAACCATTTCCCCCATGAGTTTATGGCTGTAAACTCATGGGAATTGTGTGTTTGTGTGCTTCAAGGTCTTATGCTTCACAAAGGAAGGTCCTAGGGTTGAATCAAGGGCTTAGGAAGTCGTTAGGGCTCGAAATGGTACACTTTTTGGAGTTTACGGTCCTTGGACCATTTTTGGGAGTTTACTACTGTAAACCCATGAGTTTACTGCCGTAAACTCATGGTTACTCCATCCATTTCATGTTTTTTGTTTCTTAGATCATTCATGCAAGTTCCTATTTCATTAGCCAAGCATTGAAAGGAGTTTGGGGCATCAAAAACCCTTTTAGGGGTGTTTACGGTTTTGGGAGATTCCCAAACTGTAAACCCATGTTCTTGGGGGGTTTTTTGGGGTTCAATCCATGGATTTGCAAGCACACTAAGTAGATAACTAGATAGGAAGAGTATACTGACTTATAGGAAGCTTGCAAGAGTGTTTTAGAACCCAAAAACACTAGTGTGTTCTTGGTGTTTTGAAGATGCTTGAAGATCTAAGTAAAAATAAAAAATTTGTGGATGAAATGATGTATAAACACTAGATTTAGTGTTGTATGAACGAATTTAGGGAAGAAAACTTACATTTTAGGTGGATTTGGAAGAAATGTGTGATGATAGTTGAGAGAAAACTAGTTGTTCTTGAGGTTCGAAATGTAAAAATGAATACAAGGAGGGTAAACTCATGCTATATGCATGAGTCTTAGGAGGAGGGTGTTTACGGCGCAAACACCCCTTGTTTGGTCGTGAACACCTAGCTAAGGTGTTGGATTGTTTTACTCGTTATACCTCACTAATAACGACACTTCCTTTTATTTAGTCGTTTGACGAAAAATAAAATAAAACACCAAACGGACTTAAATCCGGCCAAAAATGTATTGAAATATTTTCGACTAATATTTGGATGTTTGAATGTGGAAATTATACACATGAAAATTTCAGGTTGTCACACGTTTAAACTTTACCAAAACTAAGGAAATAAAGAGATATGATACCCTTTAGTGATGTCAACATACAAATGGCCGAAGAGAATGTGAAGGACTTAAACATTTCGAGTGGCTACTTTGTAATGAACAAAGTGAATGTCAATATCAATATGTTTTGTGATACTGATGTCGAGCCAATTAGTGGAAATACAGATGACATTGGCATTTTTACAACAATAGTGGTACCCTTAGGTAGGTGGGTGTGAAGCTCTATATGAATATTGTTGAACCAACATATCCCAGAAATCACTTTAGTATTCCCTTTCCAGTCGACCTCAACATTGGAATAATAAATGATGTCATGATGCTAGAATGACCACGTCATGAAGTTATATCCGTGGAATACACTATAACATGATATGGAGAGGTGGGTGATGGAAGATTGCTTCCTCGTTGAGCATTAGAGTATGAAATGATACCATGAGATATGTAGACATATATCTATAGACCATGGTCAAGGGTACGATGAATGTAGCATAGTATGTGGTTCTAAGTGTTGAAATGAGACTTATAAGGATTTTGTATTTAGAGGAAAATCTTTTACAATGTATAGGAAATTTAAGCAAGGATCTGCTATACTATCGGTATGCTAGATAATCATTATCATACTTTTATTGACTAAGAAACGTATCGGTATGTGTAACCATGATGCCAAGGAGAAAAATTAAGATCCTCAGTATTAGTCATAGAGAATTACTTATCAGTTTAGGAAATGTTACGATGTAACATACTCGGAGAGTAGACATTAAAGAGAATATCATCTAAGTAAAGAAGTAGACATTTTTTTGGTTGTTAATAAGATAAGAGTCTAAACAATTATGAATCATGCCATGATCAGTAATAAACTCGCAAATCACCAAATTCATGCTCGAGGGGGGCCTATTATAGACTGTATAATAATGTTTTAACAGAAAAATATGATATGATCATGGATCATGAAACTGAGATTCAGGAGAATATTGTCTCTCAAAGGTGACCATGAATAAATTCATTCCTGACATGAATGTCATAAATAGGAAAATGGTGAGACACACCAAGGATGGAAATATTGCATATTGTGGATTGTTTGACCATCAGTCTACATGTTTCATTACAATCAAGACATGGTTATTAACTTTTACCATAAACTCAATCGAACTTTATATCAAGCTAATGTAACAAAGTTATGTTTCTTATTAAATAATCGAATCAAACAAACTATGTTGAATCCCATAGGTTGAGGTATAAATTCCCATTGTTGTTATTAGTCAATAATATTAGTAAGCCAATAACGATTTTGGAAGGCCTTTAGTTAAGAACAAAACACCATGAAATTAATATTTATATGAAGATTAAGGTATTGAATCGATTTGGATATGTTATGGTGAACATATATGTATGTTGATGTGTAGATGTCATGTAAGGGTTGTGGTTGATACCCATGGTTAAAGGAGGAACACATATTAAGGTTGATTGGTTAGCCTATGTAACAATTGATAAAAATATAGAGGGCATGTGTATAACATGAAACATGAGTAGAATAATAGGGTTACTTTTAACATGACAATAAAATCATGAGAGGTTTGGTAGAAATAATGAGTATAGATGGTATAGAAGGTTGACACAATGAATATTTAAGGTCTAAAATGCATGACGTTCTTAGACTGGTATAATAATTGATCAATTATGTACTTTGTTTTGTTGTCAATATGAGTCTGCCGATAAACATAATTTTGAATGTTTTAGATTGAATTTTTTAGGTCATGAAACCAACAAATAATAGGTGTATGAAAACACTGCTAAATTAGGCCAAAAATTAGTATAACTTAAAGTAGCGATTGTATCCACAAGGACACAAAACTTTCATAAAATACCTCTTTCCACAAGCTAAACTAAGTTGATACTAAAATAAAAACAATAAAAGTAAAAAGGTTTTTTAATTAACTAAAACTTAAACTAAAATAATCGATATCATAAAATAAAGTAAATACGATACTTTTAAGAAAAATCGTATTCTAAGACAATTCTGGTTCCGTGTTATATTCAACTATATACAATCGATACGTGAATCTATATTTAGATAATATCCAACCTAAGTTGGTACTAAGAATTATTGAAAAGATCTAATATCGCTTTTATCTATTTAAAAACAAGTTGCTTAGTTAGACCTGACTTTACTTACCCTAATCTAGACAAGCTCTTAGATAGATAAAAGTGATATTAGATGAAAAAATAATCTTCGGCCTTATCTCCATGTTATTGATCTACCGCCTTATCTCCCCCACCCCACCACTTTCCCATCCAATCATATTTAGATTCCACCGCTTTTCAAAAACCCTCCATCTTTCTAAACTCATCGGCTTCAGAGAGTTAACATCCTATAATCGATCTCCGCTGGCTCAGCCTTTTACAGTTTCTACACCAACTTCCAAAGTGTGAGACACACGATCCTCGATCAGGTTACTTTAATCACATCTGTGATTCCCACTATGCATTTATCTCTTCCGTCACCATTCTTCTCTATCACCGACTTAGATGCTTCTCTAAACTTTTTCTGGTTGGCGGCTTCAATGATGAAAGAAAGAGCAAGTCATTCTTTAAACCCTAGAAAATAATCTCCGGCCTATCAATCACGTTCTTTGACCTCCATCTATTCCGCTGACCAAATCCTTTTTTTCTTTATTTACCACCATCGATGAAAAAATCCACAACAATCGGCGTTCAATACTCACTCAATTGGTCCTGCAACAAGCAATTCCTTCTGTGCCTGTCTCTGTTTGAACCAACGACAAAGACGTTCTATCTGATTTTCTACTGCATCACTGCTCAACCACATCAAAGAATGGT
The DNA here is from genome assembly GCF_002870075.4 of Lactuca sativa. Lineage (NCBI taxonomy): Eukaryota > Viridiplantae > Streptophyta > Magnoliopsida > Asterales > Asteraceae > Lactuca > Lactuca sativa. The sequence continues at coordinate 341,579,775 of NC_056626.2, forward strand.
AATTTCATTTTTCGTTTTTTTTAATCAGGTTTTTGTGGACTTACTACCTGTTGTGTAGTAGCCTTACACAAATTTTCTTCACATCTGTTAGATTTTACTCAATCTTTCCCTTTTTGATCATAACAGATGTGTAATTGTCTCATTATGGTTTATTGTAATAAGACTAAAGTTTTCTGTAGTTGTCGATTTTCCTCTGGACCTTTGCCAATTCCATATTAGTACAATACGTGAACTAAAACTTCATCACCCATGACTATGAGATTGATTGACGTTTCTGATTACTTTGGACAACTTGGTTGATTGTTTCTTGGAATGGCATGACCGTACCACACTTAATCCTCAATTTACTACTTTTTTTTAGTTCTTGAAGTTATATTTAAGTGAAATTGAAAATTTTTGGGACTATGAGTGTTAGTGCTTTCCTTAGAAAAGGCCTTGATGATTAAGGAAATGGAATGAAAAAAGGAGAGCGATGAGGATGCTAGATGCAATAGAAAGGTGTGTCATAACATTTTCGCTTCTTATGTTTTGTTCTTAGTCCGTGTTGTTACTGAATTTGTTCAGACATATGACTCTGGGTTTTTCTATTGCAATTTTCAAATAAAAGTCAAGGTGCATTGTTTCAATGTTGAAGAAGCCCAACTGTTATAATGTTGGAGTAAACCAACTGGGATGCAAAGCCTATGGAGTGTCGATCAGGCATGGAACCGATCAGAAATAGGAGGTGACAAAAGGTGGGATTCATTGACTGAATATATACACATGTGTAACATCGGTACATTATTTAATTATTATTTTTGGAGATTTTGAGAGAGACTCGGCGAATTGATGCTTAGACTCGTCGAGTAGAGTCGCAAATTTTCATTCGGGTTAATGACTGGACTCGGCGAGTCGACTAGTGGACTCGGCGAGTCCGCTCTATTTAATGAATCCCTAATTTCCGGGGTTTGAGACCTATTTAAAGGACGTTATGGCTTGCATTTGCGGCTACCAGTTGATAGAGAGAGACCCCAACGTGTGTGAGTGTTTTGAGAGAGAAAGGAAGCCATTTTTGATCCTTGTGTGGGTGATTTTACAAGAAGAAGGTGACCAAGGCAAGAGGAAGCTGAAGAGGGATCTAATCCATGGATTTCAGAGCTTAAGGACTCCATCGTGAGGTACATATTCGATCCTTCTTCAGTTTGGGGTGTTAATCCTTGAAAGTTAGAGTTTCTAGACCATTTATAGTATGATTGTTAGTGCATTTGGTCCCTTCTTGTGTTGAGCCTTCGAAAATGGATCCAAAGAGGTCCAGAGACCTTAAATCCTTGATCTTTATTGAGTGTTTTGGAGAGATATGAGTTTTGGATGGTATATTGAGGCCATTTCTTCAAATAGAGCCATGGGGTCCTTACATGGGCATCAAGATCCAAACTTTACGTGTTTTTATTGCTTTAGGAGGCCAGATCTATGAGTTAGAGGAACGGATCTGACCTCAGGATCTCATTTGAGCTCGAGAATGGCACGAACTCGCCGAGTCCCAAGAACAGACTCGGCGAGTAGGGTTAGGGTTTCCCGTAAGTCACTCAGTGAGTAACTGGTGGAGTTGGGGGAATGACTCGGTGAGTCAGAAGGGGGTAGAGTGTTATAGGTGGAACTCGCCGAGTTCATAATTGAACTCGACGAGTTGAGTTGGGGTGGCCCCACGATTCATGCCAGGTGTAACCCGTCGAGCAGGTGGGAGGCTCGACGTTTCATGAGAGGCTAGAGAGTTAGTGGACACGTGTAGACTCGCCGAGTCGCCCAAGTGCACTCGACGAGTTAGGTCAAAGTTTGACCGTTGACTTTGTTGACTTTTAGGGATTGGTCAACAATGGGGTCTTTGACTCAAGAGAGGGGTAAAATGGTCTTTTACCCATCTGAGGATGCTAAGAGAGGGTTGGGTCAAGTCTCGAGAGTTATATTTGTTGGATATAGTGTCTAAGTCCATAACTTTATTTGGTATGTACTTGACCTGACCTGGCATGGTCCATTTGGGTTGCATGGCATTGCAATACTTGGATAGACAAAATCAAAGAAAGTACACTTGTGATTATTAATATATTATAAGTTCTAATATATTAATAATAGTATTATTTAATTAGTATTGATCAAGTATTAATTTGGTGATCAAAGTGAGACTAATTAAATATATAGGATTGATTATGACAATCATCAATTCTTTTATGGTGGATTAATGATCCATCATTTATGGGTTTGGTTATAACCATATGGAGCTCCATGGATAGTCCATGGGAGTTATAAACCCATGGGCCATGAGAAATGAAGAGTCATGACAATTAGGGTTTACATTTGTAACTCCTAATTATGACACACTATAAAAGAAACCCTATAGCATGCAAAATCGGGACTAGGGGTATTCATAAGAGGGAATAACCGATTTTTGAGGCTATGTGATATTCTCTCAAGATATTCCAAGTTTGTAATGTTGTGTGAAGCATTTGAGGCACACCATTTGGGGTGCTAGGCTCACAAAGTCTTGAAGGAATCCAAGCAACAACAAGGTATGTATTTCTACTAGTTTTTATGTTTTATGTAATCCCTATGCCATGCTAGTTAGGAAATAACCTTGAAAAAGAAATTTGCATGTATATAGAGAAAACATAGATTCAAGGTTATTAGGGTTGCATGTATACTTAGGATGTGTTAGAATGCTCAAAACCCATCAGTGGTATCAGAGCCTAGGATTGTTTTCTGTATACTTGATGCAATTTGCAAGAAAAATCGTTTTTTTGGAATCTGCCAGTTTACCACGAGGTGGTAAATTTTACCATGAGGTGGTGACTGTTCAGTGAAAAAAATTGTTTTTGGCCTGTTTTGGATTAGAATCATTACCACAAAGTGTTTTAGTTCTTAAAACTTGATTTTGATGTTATGGTAATGTTTATTCTCATCCAAATAAATGGTTATTATCAAAATTTCAAGTTTTATATGGTTTATTTATGATTCTTGAAATTGTTGATATGAATATTTGTTCTTATGAGTTTTAGAAGATCATAGGAATTGTGTGTAACCTACATGCTTGTTTAATTCATGATCTTAATGTTAATGATGGTGTCCATAACTTGTCCTCAAGTCATGGATAACCAAAAGTCACTTCTTTAAAAGTTGTCATTAAAGAATAGTAGGTTTCATAAAATGAAGAGTTTTCAACTTTATGAACCATTAAAACTCATAAGTTTCAAATTTGAAGAGTCTTGAAATAGTTTCAAATCTTGCCCTCATGTTTTGGATTTTTGTGAAGTCTTACACTTTAATTCCAAATTAAATCTTTTTTTTAAAAGTTAAAAAAAAATTCAAACTTTATGGACTTCATTAAATTAATTAAAGTGTTTAATTAAAAGAGTTAATAATTTCATAAAGATATGGTTTAAGTTTAATTAAATTAAGAGTATAGTTTAATTAATAGATTAAACCACCAAGTATTTTAAATGTTTAAAATACACCCTTATATTATTATTATAATTTTAATTATATAGATATGTATAAGAATAAGTCAATCTTACCATTAGTAGGCCTCATTCACGAAGCCGATCTATAAGGGGGGTATAAGGTTACTACCTATAAAATGGCGTTTAATAGGTGTCCACTCTCACCTACCGCTTCCTTGACTGGTGGAGGGTCGTTAGCCGAAAAAGGTAGGATAGGACCTTAATCCTCATTAAAAGTATAATGAAATTATAAAGTAATTATACCTTAATAATTCCCAATCTTAATTACTTTAGGAAAATGTGAATTTGGTGCTAACCCATAAAATTACACTTTGAACCTTACCAAGTCGTTAGTGGAGCGTGTGTGGTTAACCGGCACACTAACAAGAACTAGTAAGTGTGGGAAGGGGTAACTTGACCTTATTATAGATCGGTGTAGCTGTGTGGCTAACCGGCACATCAATTAGGTGATAAAGTTAAGGGTACCAAGTTAATTTGTATGGTTATTCACACCTTGTTTGTGATCCTCGGCATCCCAGTCACAAACTTGAGAGGGCACAATCAACATTCAAACATGCCATTGAAAAGTTCAATGTATCTCAAAAGATCTAGGAGTTTCAAAACCAATAAAACCTAATAATAAAATATTTCGTTCTTATGGTGGAAATTGGTAAATCGTCATTTACCTACCTTCAACTATTTTTTAACTTGGATTACGGCATCCCTCTTCCAGTTATAAATAGGTTGTTGGATCCTAGCCTTAATATTTCATATTAGGTGTTATATTAAGGACTTTAAATCAAATAACTTGAATTTCTCCCATTATAGATGTCTAGTTTAGACAGCTATGGTCTTCCCAAATCTTTAGGAACAAGCTTCCTACTGAAGATGATATCCCAAATGGCAACCATGGTGAAAGATCAATCCCTTTGTTGTGCATTAGTGGGACTGGAAATCATACTTCACTTCCTCCACCTCCTCCAATAAATCTCCCTATCCCACAAGTTTCAAGACCTGATAAGTTCTATGTCACTTAATCCCTATTGGAAAACAAAGTCTATATGTGCTTAGGTCTTGGAGATTAAGTCCCATATTGACAAGCTGGGAGAGTCGGGTGTCGAAGTCTCGAGGTAGCTGGCTATTGACTTGGTTCTTCAGTCACTCCCTGATGACAGATGACGACATGACCCTTAATGATCTTACCTATTTGCTTGATGATGCTGAATCAGCAATGATTTGGAGCATTGGTAAAGCAAAATTTCATTGGAAGATCAACTTCCCAAACTTCCATGGACATTGAAAATGGTAACATTGGAAGTCCAGAAAAACTTTCTCTTCCCAATTCAAAGGGATTGGGCATAGTCAACTTGGTTGACCAAATGGTAAAGAGAAAGGCTAAGTCTGTGTACCGTTTCCAAAGAGTCCATATGTTTCTGTTGCAAAAGGAAGGGAATTGGTTGTGAAGCTGCCAAATTTACCTAAAAGTCCATACGGATAGTAAAGTCAAATGTTTGACTCTGCTTTAGCTAAAGTCCATTATCTAACTTTATTAACTTTCTATTCTGAGATTCTTATTTGTCACACCCCAAAACCAAGAACGGCGGAAACGTTCTGGGGCGGAGGACGTCATGTATAGTATCACAACACAGTAAATGTAAATAAGCAAACAACATCATCCATTGCATTAAATATATAATTTTAATACAAGTGTGTTCTGTACAGCTATAGACACCAAAAATAATGAAACACAAAATAATGTGAGATGAGTCTTGAATGCACTCCATCTTCTCAAAAGCTGGCCTCGGTACCTGTCTACTGATGACCTGAGAATACAAGTTATTTTGAAAGAGTTTATCAGCATAAAGCTGGTGAGTTCATAAGTATTTTAGTGTCAATATTTCTTGTAAAAACGTTTGAACCTGTCTCAATGTATAAGTTTGTAAAAATGTAAACAAATGTTTGAAAGTGTTTGTAAAAGTTTGAATCTCTCAGAAAATCCTATATTTTCTATAAAAGTAACCTTCTACCAAGGCTAGGCGGTTTTTGTAAACTTGTCTGTTGTAAAGTGTGTGATTACCCAAATATAACTATCATTTGTTAAAAATATAGTTTGTACACTAATGCTTAAGTGAGATTATCACTAAAATATGTAATGGGTAAATCATTGTAGTACTGTAGCTTTGTATAATAAGACTACTGCTGTACTAAATACTACTACCTTAAACCGGATTTATATTAAGGCATAATGTGATAAATTGTACCATGCTATCGACTGGTAACAACGACATAATGAATGGTCGTAATAAGAAATGACGTTTGGCACCCGCAGACCTGCAGGTCCGGCTGTAGCTAGCAGCAAGGTGTAGGATAGTCAATCCAGTATAGATCTATACGCAAACTCACGCTCTCCCTCCAAGAGAATTCTGGCTACAACTCGGGCCATGACATCTAAGGCATTCCCGATACAGTGAATCACAATTATTACGTATTTATGTATATGTATTGTTTCTCGTATATCTGTATATGTATTGTTTCTCGTATATCTGTATATGTATTGTTTCTCGTATCTCTGTATATGTATTGTTTCTAGTATATCTGTACATGTATTGTTTCTAGTATATCTGTATATGTATTGTTTCTCGTATCTCTGTATATGTATTGTTTCTAGTATATCTGTATATGTATTGTTTCTCGTATATCTGTATATGTATTGTTCCTGCATTACCCCGATGGTAACCAGCTAACGATGTACTAATGAGCATGACTATGGAAGTACTTTTATGTCTATACATGTATATATGATATATAAGTAATATGGAAATGACCTTCGGAGGGTCACCCGAAATCCCACCAGACCACATCCAAATCGAGGAAAAGGAAATAGGGCGGATGGCATTCCTAAGCCTTTTGAACATTATTTATATACCTATACATATATGGGCATGCAATTGGATATATAAAAGCATAAATAAGTTTTCATAAAACATTGGAAGCATAAATATGATTTCAAGAGGAGGTCGACTTGATGTCGATCTATAAAACAATTTGAAGGCATAAGTTAATAAAACAGTTTAAGTATAAGAAGCATTTGTTTAAATCACAGTTTATAAGTAAGTTTGGATAGTAAAACAGTTTGTAAAACATTTCAAAGTAGAGCATTTGGATAAACAGTTGAACCGTGGTAAAAATCGTTGTTTTCCTAGTTATTAATCTCATGTGATTAAACACAATCACATGTGATTGAAGTAATAACTTATAAGTATTTGACTTGTATTCCCCCCATAAAGTGTTATAAAACATTTAAAATCATTTCAAAGGTTGATTCAAGGGGTATGAACTCACCTGTGGTGAGTTGTCTGAATTGTAGTGTCGGCTACCGTGCTAGGTGACAAACGGAGACTGGTTTACACGCACGAGCCTAGCTATCATATAATTAACATATATATAACTAATTAGACATATAATAACTTAAATAAATAAGTTAAGACACTTAGAAAACATTTAAACACTTTTATGAGTGTTTAGGGTTCAAATGGTTGCATCTAAGTTGCTACGGGACAAGGCATAAGGGTTTGAAACATCAAAGGGCCTTGTATAGGAGTTCACCATCCAACAAACCCCACACCTTGGAGTTTACGGCCGTAAACTCATAGGTTTATGGCCGTGAACTCCTCAAATGGTGCTTTTGGGTGTTTTGTGGTGTTATCTTGATCCAAGAACACTCCTATCTTTATTGGAATAATGCATGAAATAGTTTTAAGGCTCTAGAACACTCCCTAAGGGAGTTTACGGCCTAAGGTCCTTCACCTTAGAGTTTACGGCCGTAAACTCTAGGAAATAAATTGATTTGAGGCACTTAAACATCAAGAATGGCATCCATGATTTTATCTAAGGCTAATGGGGGCAAGAGGCACACTTTGGTGCCTTCACTTGGAGTTTACGGCCCAAGTCATGTTCCTTGGCCGTAAACTCCTTTCAAGGAGTGATTTCTATGTGTTCTACTCTCCATTCTAGTCCCAAAGGTGCAAGGTAAATTGTCTAAAGGCTTAAGGGTAGCTTGGAATGATTTTTGTCCCACAAAATGGGGTTTACGGCCCAAGAAGGGTTCTTGGCCGTAAACTCTAACTAACTTGTGATTTTGATGAGCTTTTGGTGTTCTAAACAAGCACAAGTACTAGTAGTTAAAGTCCTTAAGCATTTGGGGAAAGTTTTAGGGCATTTAAGCCCTTGAAAAGGGGTTTACGGCCCAAGGTAGTTCCTTGGCCGTAAACTCCTAGAACTTATGTTTCTTGGTTGCTTTTTGATCCCTAAATGTCATACCCTATCTCCTATACAAGTCTTCTAGCAAGGTATTGGGACTAGGAAGCCATAATGTTCCATTTTGGAGTTTACTCCCCAAGAACGATCTTGGGCGGTAAACTCCCGGATCTTGACATCTAGTCATGTAATTAGTGTTAATGAGCATCTAACAAGTATTGAAACACATATAGAAAAGTAGACTCACAATCTGGGATGAAAACCCGAAGATCCGTTAGAGAGAATATGGCTTTTCTCTATTTGGAATTGTGAATAATGAATTAATTTAATTCAGAAAACTATTTATAGTCCTGGAATATTTTGACAGAAAATGTTTTTATTCCTGATGTTGGACTGTAACAGTATGAAACTTGAAATGCCCAAGTTTCACAAAACCAGGAGTATCCACTCTCCTGATATCATCTGAAACATAACCCTAATGTACACAAACTTGTTCGGAAAAGCTTGAAAATCACAGAAACTGAACTAGCTTCTATTGAATAGATGAGGTTCATACAATTGGAAATTTCAGGTTGTCACATTATTGCATGATGTGACTGGGTCACATATTGATGTTTTATGAATCAAAGAAGAGTGAAGAAACTTAAAGGAAGTATATGCTGATTCTGATCGTGAAGATGGATTACGATCGCATGATTTGGTGATCAGAATTTTGAGTTTTTACTTAAGAGTTATGATATATTGCTTAGGAATAGATAACAAGTTTTTTCATATGGATTGTAAGGATAAGTTTTCCGCAAAGTTTTAAAATAAAAGAAAATGGTTTTGATTTTGTTGCGGTGCAAAGTTATTCATTCATGACTTTGTAAATGTTTGACTTTTGTAAAACCCACTTGCATGTGGTGCTTTAGCCTTTAGACTCATGAGATAGAGAGTGTGAGAGAGAGAGACATGTAAACACCTCTATAAATAGTGGGTTCATACCACTTGTAGAGGTGTGCTTGAGAGATGTAGAAGTGAGTATGTAAGTGTGTGTTAATTATGTAGTCTAGATCTAGATCTTTTTTGTAACACCATATACATTCAATGTATCTCTTAAACACCCAAATCACCATGTTCAATTGTACAAGCTTTAATTCCGCATGGCAAACCATGTTCTTTGTCACTACAATTGGTATCAGAGCGGGTCTTCAAGATCAAGGTGATTTTTGAAGAACGAATCTCGGTTTGGCAATTTTTGTCGCAATTTGAACAATTTTGGTGAGTCTCTCTCTATGATCTCTTTTAATTTCATTGAATTCGTGCGTTGCGTTTTTGATTTGTGATTATTTGACTCGTTGGATCAAATGTTCTTTGAAAAACCCATTTGTTTTGATCCAATAATTTTTTTTGATCAAATCCCGATCCAATCTTATTCGTTTTTTCGATTCAATTTTCAAGATGAAATCATTTGTTTGAATCAAAATGTGAACCAAATACAAATCGAAATTTTGAGTTTATTAATATTCGTATTCAACTTTGAACATAATTCATGATTCGTTACTGTTCATCAAGCTCGAGTTAGCCCAAAAGTAAAATCCAATTACTGTTCATACTATCCGATTGGAAGCCCAGTCCAAATCATGATCATGCTACTATTTCGTAACCCATTCACTTGGAGTCCAAAAATCAAGATCTGATTCGTGTGAATCTACGCAGTTTTTAATTCGATCAAATTGTTCTTATGTTCTTCATCTCGATTTCAAATTTTTTTTTCTTCTCATCGATAATGAATGTTTATCGGAAAATGAATCTTTCTAAATAAGTCGATTCTATAAAGGGAGTCTTGTGAATCAATTATATTTGGTTTATACCAATATGAAGTCGATTATGATCGATTTCACCCTTTGATTTTAACGAATTGATTCAGAGAATTTGTTTTGGGAAGTCAATGTTTACGAAGATGTTTGGAATTGATTTTGACTGTGTTATCTTTGTTAAGAAAGAAGCTTTAATCGATGTGTGCTCAACTGAAATTAATGGTCAATACTCGACTATTAATTGATGAAGTTTAATATCTGCGATCGATTGTAAACAGAAGACGAACTTTGATTTGAGATTTCAAAGGTTAAGCGTCTGGGTATTTGGATTTTGATAACGATTGGGAAGATGTTTTTGATTTTGGATGTTGATAATCGGGTTTATTAGTGAAAAACAAACATGTGTTGAAATCAAGTTCGATGGTTGGTGTTTTGCTTGAGAACGAAATCTATTTTGGATTGATAATCTGGATTTCGAAAATTTGGAGTTTGGTATTTGTAACGTTTGGAATAAGTATGTTTGGAATTAAAGTTGATTGATCGATTGGTGAATGAAATGCGAATGACGAAAATTTTGTGGTTGAAGTTCAAGATTCGCAATAGGATTAATGGGTTGATGGTCAAACAAAAGTTCGCATATGGGTGAATCAACAATGATTTCGCATCTATAGATCGATGTTAATGTTCACTTGGGTTCGCATATAAGAATGTAATATGGTTCGCAATTTGGAAATCAAACAGGATGTTTATTCGCATTCTGTTATGATTTGGAGATATTCACATCTGGTTAATTGGATTAAAAATGCGAAGGTGATTAACAGTTCGCATTTGTTTAGATGGATACAAGATGCGAAGGAATGTGAATGAAAATGCGAAGTCTTTAACTGATTAGTGATTTGGGGAAGAAAGCAAATAGTTTTGAATTTGGTCCTTGATCTTTTTCACGAAATAACACAAATGGTCCAACTTCGCAAAATGGGGTAATAAAATGACAAAAGTGCAGAATTTTCAATTCGCATCCCTGAAGTATTCGCAAGATGGCAAATTTTACCAAGTTTCGCATTTGGGGTAAAATTTTTGAGAAATTGGAATATTTTGAAATCTAGTCCATGCAGTTTGTGCGAATTTACACATTCTACCCAGTTTCGCAAATGGGAGTGTGTTTCGCATATTTGACTGTTTTTGGCGCACCAGGTCACTGCAGAATTTTGAAATTGACAATTTCTACCCATTTTTGAGAAATTATGTCAAAGGCGATCCGTGAACGATGATAAAAATTCATTATTTTTTGGATTTTCTGGATTGAAGCACAAAGTTTATGCCACATGTTAAGGGGGAGTTTTAACATGAAAAATTCCGAATAGAGCACGTTCTTTTTCCTTGGAGTTTTATAATCAAATTTCGATTATAAAAAGGGGGAGAAGTTTTATATGGATATTCGAACTTGAATTTTTCATATTACGCGGACTTGAAGACCGAAGTGATCTTGAAGTTTTGAAGATTACGAGATGATGCAATTGGAAGTTCGGAAGTGATGTATTCGAAATGGTTTTGGAATTATTGAAGATTTTTGGGTGTGTTTTTATGCGCAACTTTTGGGTGATTATTTGGAGTTTGGAATACTCTTAATCATTCGTTGTTGCTCGGATTGTATGGTCTCACATCCTAGAGCCCAAATTGAAGAATCATGGAAGAATTGAAGATTGAAGTTCGTTTCGACATGTGTCACCTTTGAGGCTCGAACCACGTAGTGCTTGATTTTGGAAGATTTGAAGTGGGTCATTCATTCCTAACTTTGAGGGGGAGAATGTTGGGGTGCAAAGTTATTCATTCATGACTTTGTAAATGTTTGACTTTTGTAAAACCCACTTGCATGTGGTGCTTTAGCCTTTGGACTCATGAGATAGAGAGTGAGAGAGAGAGACATGTAAACTCCTCTATAAATAGTGGGTTCATACCACTTGTAGAGGTGTGCTTGAGAGATGTAGAAGTGAGTATGTAAGTGTGTGTTAATTATGTAGTCAAGATCTAGATCCTTTTTGTAACACCATATACATTCAATATATCTCTTAAACACCCAAATCATCATGCTCATTTGTACAAGCTTTAATTCCGCATGCCAAACCATGTTCTTTGTCACTACAAATTTTATTTATTTTAAGTATCCTTACAATGGCATTTGTGAAAAAGGTTGTTGCTTATATGTTTCCATTGATAAGAATTATGGGTAAATGGATTTGATTCTTTCATTAGTGGTAGTGTCATAATTTACCAAATAAGGAAAGATTCTCATCACCCAAGTTTCAGTTGGATATAAACGTGGAATCATGCAAGTTGTATTGTGTGATGAATGAGAATTTTCATCTTTGGTAAATTAAGACTAATTCCTTGTTCGCATTCACATGTGAGTCAAGCGAAGGACTAAAGGATCGGGTACATTAAGTTTTGCACTAGTCAGGTCCACCACAAAGGTAGATAAGATTATTCGTTATGATTTACTAAAGTTTAGTAAATATGGTTATGCTTACGAGTTTAAGTGTAATTCTGAAACATTGGAAAAGTTTCAATGTATGGCAGAATGAATAAGAAGAATCAAATAAGGCAGAAAGATAAAAGTTTCTCCAATCTGAAGAGATGGGAGAGTACTAGTGTATTTTGTTTTATGATTATCTTAGTGATTATGGAACCATATCACAATTGATCATCTAAGGACACCTTAGTGTGTTTGTTGCCTGAGGAGAGGAATCGTGAATTATTGAAATGGTTAAATCAAAAGATAATTCATACTTCGTTCCAAAAACAAATCCTGGAGTTATACTCCAAGACTGTAACTTGAGTGACATAGTCTTTAGAAAGTTCATAACACTTGTCAAATGTAGAGTAAGATGGTTCCTATTCTTGTACATTTGAGATTGGTAAGTTTTGATGTTTTGGATAAAACAAAGACCAACTAAGACTAATAGTGAGAAGTGTTTAATTTGATAAGAATCCGCATTAGCTCTTGAATATTTGTATTGTCAAGGAATGGTTCTTGACAAAGAGAAGTATTATATGTCAAGAGGACAGTGGGAGTCTAAAAGATTCTGAAATAGTTTCAAGAACTAATCAAGAGTTTTGTTAATCACTAGCCCACGACTTGAGGTTTGTAACCTATCGTGTTGACATATTCTTATTTCTGTGTCTATTCCAGTTAAAAGTTGATTATGCTTGTGAGTTCTATGAGTTGTCAATTGTTTGCATAACAAACCGGAAGCAATGGTGGGCATTATGCTACCAGATGGCAAGAAATTAAGATTAAACAAGTTCAGTGCATATGTGTTTGGATTTGACACTAACCTTGTCTTGTGATTATGGTTATAACAAATTCACGTGGATAGGAACACTTACACCATAAAATCTAAGTGTCATAAGGTTTCTCTCTGATTCATGAAAATGATGGTGAGGAAACTCTTTCCCTAAGTAGATTTTGAGTAGATAGCAATTGTGAGAATGATAAAAGGTCTAAACATTATGATTACGACATCCCTCTTCATAATTGTTTAGACACACAAGTGAGCTATCTAAGGAAAGGTGTATGATTTTGATAAAGTCTTATCAAAGGAATTGCGTATCATAAATCTAAACTTTGGTAAGAAAGTCAATAAAGTGTTGGTTTCTAAAAGTCCAGCTGATATTTGGATATATGTCAAAACTAGTGGGAGCATAAGTGTTATGCTAGTAAGATAATAATCATTATGCTAGTGGGAGCATGATTATTATGTTAAGTTTTGTAAGTCAGCAATATTAATTATAGAAAACAAAAGTTTCAAATCGCCTTGAAAAAGTTGTTTTGCTATAATTAAGGGAGAGGATTTTATACTTCACTCCAATTCTACAAGCGTAGATTGAGAATTTAATCTACTTTGGTCAATAATATATATGAATGTTATGCTGTAATGGTTCAACATAAGGAAATTCTATATATGTTGCGTTCTCAAAATTCGATTATGATAATGGCATCCCTCTTCATAGTTCGAATTATGAAAACATGGCAAATAAAAAAATTTATAGCATAAATCATGTCCCATATGCTTTGGGTATAGGTTTGTTTACATGTGCTATAATATTCATCCATTCTAAATGTTCCTAATGCCCAGGGCATTAAGATGGAAAAAGGAATAGAACTGGAAATGACTAAAATGATTAAGCAAAGTTGTCGAGGACAATCTGAGGTTTACCAAAGATTGGTTGCTCATAGACAATTAGAAGTATAGAGTAAGGACCATATTGACATATTTTGAAAAGAGTCAAATCTTGTTCAGAAATGATGGTCAAAATGGTAATATGGAATTGTCTCCATAGGTGGAAGTTATTCTATGAATCTGTGTAAGATTAAAGAACTTAATGCTAAGAAGGATGTTCAAAGGAATGTACTTTGAATTTGAGACTTCATTTCCATGGAATTTTTTTCCATTGGAATACTTTGTAATGTCTGTTGCCAAGTCTTTGTGACTTCTATGCATAGTCATTACAAGGGGATCGTTGCATATAAGTTTAGAATCTAACATATTACAGTAAATGGCAAGAGTTTGGTATTCTTGCATTTACAACAAGGATTGGAATTGTGAAATGAGCATCATTGGAATTTTGTCAATTGATCTATTTCACAAAGAGAGGACCATATGTAAACATAGTATGCATACTTGGAGTATGACATAATTGTTGTTTGGAAAAACATAGTGTACATGCTTGGAGCATGGGACAACTAATGTTTTAATTCAAGCATAAAGTTGATTAATTGAAACATAAATAATGAGTAATCAATATGGTGCTTAAATAAAAGGTGTTTTTATTTACACTCAAAGTGTTGGGGCCATATAAGATTAGTATTATTCTTGTGTTTCACTTTGCATGTTTTGACTTCCAGAATAATTATGTTATGGTATATATCCTATTATTCAAACCATCCACAGTCAGTCATATGTTGGAAGTAGATATGAATCAAGACTGTCATGAATTTGGCTTGTATGATTTGTCTAAAGTGCTTTAGACAATGCAATGGTTGCTACAACATTCATGAGTACTCATAAGGGTTGGGTATTGGATTCAACCCATGCTCACTTGCATCACTTCATGGAATTTATCTCGGGTGATCATGAGATGGTAATATCATATAAATCTTCAAACCTAGAGATATGAGTTGTTGACTATGAGTTGGTTATTCATTGATTGTACGAAAAAGCATTGGTAACTCGATGTTATAAAACGTGCCTTTGTGAATAATTCAGCAAGTAGTTAGTACAAGCATATCAGTCGAAGTTTATCTGTTCCTTCTAGAAATAGAAGCGATATCTGGTCCCCTCGATGATTTGGTTTTGACCTATGTACCGGGCCCGGTCAAAACCTAATTGATGTGTTCAATTTAGTTCTATGCCGAAACAAATCAGAGACCGAGAAACAAATGCTGGACAATAAGTAAGACCATGTTCCATGTGTTTGTCCGGCTGATATCATGAGAATAGAGGATTATATGATCACTTATCTGAAATGGCTATCATCATCATCTCAGTTCTGAGAGACTTTGAAAGAGCTACGATTGCTAGTCGGATTTTGAAGTCATATTTGCAAATATAGTTAGTAGACTTATCCAAGTGAGAGACTGTTGGATATAGTGTCTAAGTCCATAACTTTATTTGGTATTTACTTGACCTGACCCGAGATGGTCCGTTTGGGTTGCATGGCATTACAATACTTGGATAGACAAAATGAGAGAAAGTACACTTGTGATTATTAATATATTATAAGTTCTAATATATTAATAATAGTATTATTTAATAAGTATTGATCAAGTATTAATCCAATATTAATTTGGTGACCAAAGTGAGACTAATTAAATATATAGGGTTGATTATGACAATCATCAATTCTTTTATGGTGGATTAATGATCCATGGTTTATGGGTTTGGTTATAACCATATGGAGCTCCATGGATAGTCCATGGGAGTTACAAACCCATGGGTCAAGAGAAATGAAGAGTCATGACAATTAGGGTTTACATTTGTAACTCCTAATTATGACACACTATAAAAAAAACCCTATAGCATGCAAAATTGGGACTAGGGGTATTCATAAGAGGGCATAACTGATTTTTGAGGCTAAGTGACATTCTTTCAAGTTATTCCAAGTTTGTAGTGTTGTGTGAAGCATTTGAGGCACACCATTTGGGGTGCTAGGCTCACAAAATCTTGAAGGAATCCAAGCAACAACAAGGTATGTATTTTTACTAGTTTTTATGTTTTATGTAATCCCCATGACATGCTAGTTAGGAAATAACCCGTAAAAAGAAATTTGCATGTATATAGAGAAAACATAGATTCAAGGTTATTAGGGTTGCATGTACACTTAGGAAGTGTTAGAATGCTCAAAACCCATCAATATTTATGAGCGTATCTTACTTTATGTGATTAGGCGGAGGCTAGACTATACTGCTACCGAGTCAGGGATTTACCGAGACATCTGAGGTGAGTCTTCTCACTATACTTTACCTTGAGTGGTAATTAGAGTTATGTGACAGAGTTATTGTATGCTATTTATGGGATGTGTTGCACTTCATTATTTCTATGTGATTTATGCCATGTGTATATCAGAGTTAGAACCGGAAGGTTCACAAAGCTAGGACCAGAGGGTCCACAGAGTTAGGGCCCAAGGGCCCATAGAGTTATAGCCTCGAGTGGCTAGTATGTGTTATGTGTGGTATTTTGGGGAACTCACTAAGCTTTATACTTACAGTGTTATGTGTTATGTGTTTCAGGTACCAGTGATGATCGCGGGAAGGCGCCGGCATGATCTGTACACACACCCGTAGAGTTTATTATGATTTGATCTTGGGAAATGTTTTGTGAACAATGATATGATACAATGAGATTTTATTAATGAATGTGTTTGGAAATGTGTTTTAAAATCCAAAAAATTGTCTTAAATTTTACGGTGTTACAACATGGAGTTCTTTTTCTCTTAAATATGAGCCACTGATTCTAGGAAAACTGAAGTCTGCTATAGATCACCAACTACATGTTTCATATGGATCTGAAATTGTGTTCCAGGATATTATGAGCAGATACAATAGAATCAAGGGAAGCCTACACTCTGACTCCCTAGATCATCGTGCTAGCATTGCAACTCAAGTTTGACTTTTTTTACAAATGGATTTATTCTTATTGAATTCTTAGTCTACTTAGTTAATATGTCTAACAAATTTTTTTTTCGGTTGGTTGTTGAGAGAATGTTGGCTTCTGAAGGAGAAATATGGAGGAACCTAAGTATCGTTGTGCTGGTGGATCAAGGTAATTGCTCAATATTAACAGAGTTTTTTTTTTGTTCCATGAATTATAATGTTCATCAAAAGGTAACCCATGTATGTGTTTGTTTATTACTACCCTTAGGAGTGACTTTCTAACAATAGCAACCACATAGCCAAATCAAGAGACAACTTTGACCGCAATAGATGAGTATATATTTTCTGCAGCAACAGATCAACCTTTTCGGTTCCCATCAAACTTCACTTTTGTTCATGACATTTTTACTCTTCAAGATCACTTCTCTCTCTTTCTCTCTCTTTCTCACATACACACACATACACTTTGCTCAAAATCTCAAAGCAACTATTTGTGAGAAAACCTGAAATGCTAAGATCTGTCTAACATAGTTGGTTTCACAACTGATCAATACATTACAAAGTATGTTCCTTTAAACTTCCTAATGTATAAAACCAATTTCATCACCAATTTCATATTTTAGATCTTGAAAGGTGCATTTTTAACTGTTTCTTATGTTACTTTTATAAGTCTCAATAAAATGACCTTTTCCTTTAAGAAAAGATGTTCTTATTTTTTTTTTTTTTGTTTTTTTTTTGTCATTTTATTTTGAAGATTTAGTTGTTGGATATCATGAACAACACTTCAAGTAAAGGCTAAAAAGAAGGAAGGATAGGTGTTGTCTCATCCGAGCTTGAAAAAATCGGCACCCTGCAAGATATTGTACTGTTGTTACTAATACTATCCATATAGCATGCATGATTCATGATGAATAATGTAGTATTAATTTATAGTCACGGGGTGGGTGCAATTCATGCATAATAAAATTTTGGCTTGTATGGGACAAGGCAGTGCTTGATAGAGCAACATTGCCCTTTCCAGTTTCAACTTCAAGACCATGCCAAAAGGTATAAATCTCATTTCCCTTAAAAAATCAACTTTGTCTAACATTATATATATATATATATATATATATATATATATATATATATATATATATATATATATATATATATATATATATATATATATATATATATATATATATTGAAAAGGTGATTTTTGCATTTTTCAATCGATATTATAGATGATTTGGAATGGATTAGGGGTAGAGTTGAAAGCTGAGGTAATATTATGTTAGGAATGATCATTTTGCCCATTGGCATTTCTATTTGTATATCCTTACAACTTGGGTTTTGTCCCAGAATTTAGAACTAAGACTTTCTGCTATCTTTTCATTTGGCTACATCTTCCTTAGCTTCTCACATCCATCTGGGTTTTAGTCAGGTAAGACCTTGTGAATTCTTTCGGATGTTAAGAGCAACATACATGATAAAGAGTAGTGTTAGGTGTGACAGAGTCGAAGTTGGAATGGAATGGTCTATTCCATTGGAATAGACCATTGATTTATCTTATCCATTGTTAAGAATAATTTCCACAGGCCTTTTGCAAACGTCTTGATGTGAAAGGGTGTCTATATGTAATTTATTTAATCACGAGTCATTAGTGTTATTACTATTTTTTAAACTTTCTATACTCTATATGTATTAACCAGACTTCTGTTGTTATTGTTTATTATACAGGTTTGAGAATGTCGCTGACATCTGTACTTCTAAACAATGGTTATGTAGGTGTTAATTACTACCATTATCATGCAAAAAGGTGTGAAATTGGTTTCTGGACAGAAATTAGGCAGTGATAAACTGGTAATGGATCCATCTTTTACTTGAAAACTTAAGCCAATGAGAATTATTTTCTGGATAACTTGATTATCAATTATAACATAAACATGTAACTGCTAAGTTTGAAGTTCTTTTTGTAAATCAGAAAATAACTAAAATTACTTTTATTTTATACGCAGTTTATCTATGCAACATTGATACAAATTAAATACATAAATAAAATAGTTTAAGCCATTTTACTAATATTGTATTTAGTATATTAATATTAATTCAGATGGAAAAAGTTTGCCCTGGATGTGGGACCCAATGGCCATATGTAGTAATGGAAAAAGCAGAAGTTGCTGCCAGTGACTATGTTTTTAATTGGTCAAAATATTATTAAGGCCACTTTTGATATTTTGTATCAATATAAAGAAAGGTGTCATAGATTGTTAAAATAGTCATATATTCTTTTTCAATTCATGTTTTAATTTGATTTTTATACCTATAAACATTATTTTATTATTTTGATATTTTTGATTTGTAAACTCATAAATGCAAACGTTGAGATTAGCTCCCATGTATTATTGCTTATTATTACTATTATTATTATTATTATTTACAAATATTATTAACCTAATGGTAGGAATACATTTGTTGTATAATATGTTGCATAATCACAACCATTTTTCAGTCTATTGATTTTGGATCTTTGAAAGAATTTCCTGAAACTATGGATGTCGCTGCGGCGCAGCTTGTTGTCCGTTTGCCTTCAATCGATATTGAACTATTATAGTCGAATTCATGAATTACATTTGAAAAAAATTTAGTTAAAAAATCTAATTCTGAATATGAATCATATGATACTTAGAATTCAGTTTTGATGTTTATTTGTAGAATCTTATTACTGCAAAAAAATATGGTTATAGACAGGAGTATTCAAAGAACAACCCAATCAACTCAACATTTCATTTACAATGAAAATCAACATTTCATCGGATCGTCATATGCACATTCATACGAAAATGTTGGTTCAAGTTTCAGTTTAACTTTAAAATCTTGTTATAAATAAAAAGATGAAAGTACAAGTTAGTGTATCTTTCAACCTTAAATTCGCTTTGAAAACTTCTCTATATATGTAACAGGTTATTGTGCTGGTTTTGTGGTTAAAAAATGTGGACCAAACTGTCCCTCATACTGTGTCTATAGTAAAAAAATTTGATTTGAAGATATTTGGACCAAACTGTCCCTGCATAGTGTTTTTAAATTTAAGAAAAAGTATTTTAATAGTTTTGGATGAAACTGCCCCTACATACTATTTTTATAGTTAAAAAAATTTGATTTTAACAGTTTTGGACCAAAATGCACCTGCATAATGTTTTTATACTTAAAAAAATTTAAATTTAACAATTTTGGATGAAACTGCCCCTGCATATTGTTTTTATAGTTATTTTTTGGATTTTAAGAGTTTTGGAGAAAACCATCCCTACATACTGTTAATTTGGTTAGGACCAAAAAAAGTTCACAAATCCGGACCACGCAAAGCGGGGTCACTCATCTAGTTTTAATTAAAAAGTTCAATTAAGTTTGTTACAAGTTTCCAAACAATACCCAAGCCTTCTCATAAGCTTGTAAGTGTAAAAGTATGTGGATTTATGTTTACAACGATTTAAATACTAAGTTCAGAACCAAACGTTTCTTAGTACTCGCGTTAGCTCGTAAGACAATTATGAATTTATACAAACCAACTAACTTTACACAAATTAATCTAATTCATCTAGACATTCATGAAAATAACATAAGTTTAAGTATTTTTATAAAGACAAAACATAAATCACTAAGTTATAAACGAGTCTAAAGCATCAATCCGTTAAAATTAACCACAAATAGTTGAATTGTGAACTTCGAACCGGAAAAGAAGGAGTTTTAACCGAACATGGCTTAAAACATGGTTCAAAAGAGGTAACTAACTAAGGTATTTATAAAACTGATACTATAATTACCAAAAAAATAACTCCAAAGTGTGTTCTTCAGTGTTCTATTTCTCTAAAATTTGTTTTCGAATAGACAAAAATTAGATAGCTCGAAAAGATAATGTAAGGATGATATATTGTCACACCCAAAACCGAGAACGGCGGAAACGTTCTGGGGCGGAGGACGTCATGTATGTATCACAACAATGTGAAGTAGTAAACAAGCAAGAACATCGTCCATTGCATTAATAGTAATAGTTTAATACATGTGTGTTCTTTCATAGTAATAAGACATTACAACGAATAATCAAAATAAAAGACGAGTCTTGACTGCTCCGTCTTCGCAAAACCTGGTCATCGTACCTGTCTACTGGTGACCTGAGAATACAAGTTATCTTGAAAGTGTAGGTCAACATTTAAGCTGGTGAGTTCATGAGTATTTAATGTCATTGTTCGTATAAGTTTGATGATAACATTTGAAATCATTCAATGTAATTGTTTGTATATGTTTTGAAAACTCTTAGAAAATTCCATATTTTCTAGTACTATAAAAAGTAGTCTTCTACCAAGACCTGAATGTTTTGAAAGTAGTCTTTAACCAAGACCTAACTGTTTTGAAAGTAGTCTTCTACCAAGACTTGTATGTTTTGTTGTAACAAAGATGGTTTTGCCCTTTATGACTACTATTAACAATATATATAGTCTACTTCATCGTTTACATGAATGTATCACAAAATAAAAGTAATAGGGAAAATATAGCCATATAAGTATTATCCTTTGGTATTAGGATAAACACGACATCGTGACTGTCGAAACGTTCTCACCTTGAATATCCGTAGATGTTCATTTTCCTCTGTAGCTAACAGCATGTTGAAGGAATGGTTAGTCCCGTAAAGGTCTTCCTAGTATAAGTATTAACTGTAGACATCAGTAGATGTTCATTATCTATGTTACTAACAGGTGGGTTCCGAAATGGTTAGTCCCGTAAGCATACCTGTAATGGTATCAACCGTAGACATCCGTAGATGTCCATTTACCTCTGTTGCTAACAGTCGGGTTTACGAATGGTTAGTCCCTTATTGTTTCTTACCACATAGTATCTATGTAAAAGTATCCCTATAAGTGTATCCATGTAAGAGAAGTCACTGTAAGAGTATCTGTATAAGTGTATCCATGTAAGAGGAATCTCTGTAAGAGTATCCCTTCATATATCATGTAGTCTAGACTCATGAATGAACTGACTCTGGTGTAATTTCTTGTAATAGGGATAATATTTTGTATCCCCTAAACTATTCCTATAATAGTTTATTAGAATGTAATTGATGAATGTCCAAGTAGGTTTATACACCCTTGCTACTCAAGAGTGTCGGAACTGAATTAACTGATGGAACATTTATGACTATATATGTACGCATGCTATATAACTAATATTTAAACGACCTTCGGACGGGTACCCGATATCCCACCAGACCACATCCAAATCGAGGAAAAGGAAACAGGGTGGATAGCCTTCCTAAGTCTTTTAAATATTTCTTATATAACTATACATATAGAGGCATGCAATTTATAATATAAAAGCATAAAAGAACTTTTGTAAAACCTTTGAAAAGTTTAATAAATAAGAATTTATGACTTGTTGTCAGTTTATAAATCGAATTGAAAACCGTTTGACAAGACAGTTTAAGTGGGAGAAAACCTTTGTTTTGAAGCCCAACTATAACATATTCAAAAAGGAAACCTACAGTTTGTAAGACAGTTTCTAAAAGTATTTCAACATGTAAAAACGTTTGAGAAAACTATTTGAAGTACATATGAAAATGTTCATTTGTTCTTGTATATGAATGTATCTCCTTGAAATAGTATTTCTAGTATGTAAAAGTTCGTGATGTTCTCGTAAAATTATATCTATTACAGTTTTCTTTAAGTGTGTCTCGTTTGTATAGTAATCTCTAGTAAAATGCTCACTTGTTATGAAAAGTATAATTTTTATAGTGTCTAAGATGGACACATATACATACAGTATAAGCAGAGTGTTTGATTTATACATATATAACAACATTTTTCATTTCAAAAGATATGATGTTATCGTGATACATTTTGCATATGAAAGTTTCCTTATAATAGTTATAAATCACATATGATTCCGTTCATAAAAAGTGTATAATGAAACTTTATATAACACACGATAATAATCGTTTGTTTTACTTGTATTCTCTCCCCCCCCCTTAAAAGCATATAAAAACATTTATAAAACAGTTAAAAGTGTGGATTATAGGGGTATGAACTCACTTGATAGATTGAAGAAAGCGAGACGAAAACCGAGCAGAACTTCTACTCAAGCAAGCGGATTTCTCGGGATTCTCGGGAATCTCGTGAGTCTCGGGAGCGTAAAACTTCCTTCCCAACTTGGATATGAAAACTGGGCCTTTGGGATGACTACGAGGGTTGAAACGCAGAGCTTCGGCACGAGAAAGGGAAGAATTGAGCAAAAATGGCCGGCATCATCGCACCCTTTATATAGGGTCTGAATCCGTCACGTACGCTGGGTGCACGAGAGTATGCTGGGCGTACGCAACAACAGGAATGACCGCATCCTCGGTTGAAGCATCGGAGCGATGTGGACGAGCCGGAGCCTAGCATCCGAGTATGCTGGGCGTACGAGTGTACGCTGGGCGTAACCTGGATTGGTCCGATGACTCCTCCTTCAGATAATACCGGATTTTGAATTTAATTTATATTTTAATTATTTAATAAACTTCAAAAATTCATATCTTTCTCATACGAACTCTGTTTTCGACGTTCTTTATATCCACGCGAAGGTGAGAGTACGATCTACAACTTTCGTTGGCAAATCTTGACTTTATTTTTAATATTATATTTTAATAGGTCGGGACAGGAAAAGTCCGTTAAAGTTCCATAACTCCTTCATCCGACGTCCGTTTCCGTCAGACTTTTTACCGTTACGCTTCTATTGTTGAGACCTTCGATTCTCATTTCGTTTGTGTCGGCTAAAAGTCTCTCGATCTCTATTTCGAGTTTTTAGCTGTCTACTGCTATATCCGTAACTTAGAAAAATTATAACTTCCTCATTCGAAGTCAGATTTGGATGTTCTTTTCATGTACGTTTATTGTATAGAAACTTCGCGTTTTACGTCTATCAGTGTTGCCGGTTTTGCCGAGAATCTTCGGTTGGTCATAACTTTTTCATTATAACTGGGATCCTAGGGTTCTTTATATGTATGAAAACCTTGATACGATTCCTACTACTTTATTTAACCCAAATAAAGATTTTAGGAAAGTTAAATTTTGACGTAAATTTGACTTATGATCCATCATATTGTCACGAAATATCGAGTTGTCAGATCATCCCCCCGTTACAGGGAATTTCGTCCCGAAATTAGAGTTTAACAGAATTGATAATCATTTTACGGTTAGAAGTTTTATTTACTTCTTTCGTTTGACTTCACTAGCATGATAACTCTTCTTGGTCGAACGTATGTTGAATGTTTTTGTGGACTGTGAGAATAGTACATATTGTACCTTACAAGTAGTGTCTCTAGATCTTCAAAGCAATAACCGCTGCTCCTGACTCAAGATCATGTGTTGTATAGTTAACTTCCCGTGTCTTAAGTTGTCTTGAGGTATTGGCAGTGACCTTTCCTCTTGCATAAGAACACAACCAATTCATACTGATTATGACGTCATAACCTTGTGGTTGATTAGATGTCGTGAAGATCTAAAAGAAAGTATGATTACTCATGAATTAAGGAAAAGGATAGGTACTTTTGTTCTATCTGTCTCTCTTGTCCCAATCGACAGGAAGGGCATGTGTTTGGCTTCTAAGTTTATTCACATGGCAGCACGATCACTCGTAGTATTGGGCAGTCACCGTCCTGAAGTTCATATTAGAATTCATACATGGTTCAATGATCACAATCTCGTGTATACGAGTCGTATATAATTAAGATTGAAAAGGTAGTCGAATAACTGATTCTTCTTTAAGCTTACATCCCATTGAGGAAAAAGAAGTTAAAGTGGAATCGTCAATTCTAAACCTATAGAACATTGATTATATATCACCCCTATGTATACATTCATCAGCGACAAATCAATCATATGGATCTCTGGATTTGAACTTGACGTACTGTACGAGTGGTACTTTGGGGATTTCTTCGGAAAGGAAAAGAACTATGAGGTACTCCACTCATGAGTACTTGGTGTTCTGATATGACGGCTTCGCTGGAAAGGCGATTTCCAAGAAAGAGATGTACGTATGAAGCTGTTGTTGTGAGAATCAAATTGAATCAAGTTGTATGATAATGTCGGAATCATAAGGAAACTTAAAGACATTAGATTTGAACATAAGACGTTTACAGACAAAACACAACCGTGCAACCATCAATAGAGTTACAGTACTTTAGACTACTACAAGACTATTGCTGCGAATAAGGTATACTACAAAAGACAAGTATACGCAGCACGAGCATCCCTATACCGACGGGATCCCGCAAAAGATAAGACTCTGGTTGCATTAGTTTTCGATGGTTTATAAGTCTGTTACAACGAAACGCCTAAATTACATTAACGTGGGTTCGGAGTAGGTTCTCCTGCAAATGTGATCCTGAGAATCCTACCGTCTGCGCCAGAGTTCCTTGTTATAGGGCAATCCTTCTTGAGGTGCCCTATCTCCCCGCATTGGTGGCATGACTGGCTAGTACAAGCCTTGGTGGCGGGAGTGAGGTGTTTATCCAGTTTTATGTGGACACGAGTGCCTTCCTCATTACACCACATTGGAAATTGCTTCCTAAAGCGTTCTGCAGGAGTTGCCACTAGTTGGTTTCCCGGTTTGGTACTACCATCGGAACTCTCGACTCCTTTGTCGGTCTTGCTTGTGTTGCTTGAGTTGATGTATGTAAGGAAAGTTGTCACAGCAGCTGCTACTGGAACTTGTAATGTAGCAGCGTCAATATGGAGGACAGGGGTTTCATTGCTCGGCTGATTATTTCCGGATGACGACATGATTCTGTAACATGAAAGATAAAGATTTTGTTAGCGATTCTGGTTGACTCTTGATGTACTTCGATTGTTCAAGTAAAGAGTAAGACTATGTTTTCGAAAGTTTGACCTACATCCCTATGATGCAGTCCCAGAACTGAGTGGAAGTGTGTTTATGAAGGGTTGACCTACATCCCTATGATGCAGTCCTAGTAATGAGTGGAAGTAAGTTCGTAGAATGGTCTCAAGACGCTTTTCGTTCAAGCCGAGGTATCGTTGGTTGGTGAATAACATGATCCAACCACTAAAAGAGACTTGGAAATGTTTTCGGAGTTAAATTACTATGGTCAAATGACTTGACTAAAGTATGTTTCAGATAGACTCCAATGAAAGTATGATAAGAGTACTTGAATAAAGAATGACACAAAAGTTAGCCGACTGTCAATATCTTTGATATTCATGACGTAAAAGTTCGGGAAAATGACCTTGTAAAAGGTCTTACATCATATCCATAGGAGATAGTTCTTGACATCATAAAGACCTAACCAAATGTACTTACAGTACACGATAGTTTCATAGAAAATGCCACATCGGGCATAGATAGAAAATGATTCCGTTTTACAAGGAAAAATAAAGTAAAGCATCTACTACTGGCGACGGTCATCCCTCTGGTGAACTCTCAATTCAGCCAGTTGACGTTCCACATCAAGTAGGTGTCTTTCGTACACCCTCTGGCGTACGCAGAGTTCTATGACTTCAGCTCGTGATTCAGTCAGTGCTTGAAGCGGGGCTTCATGGTCTTTTTCAGATCTCTCATGATCATCTTCCAGACGAATGGTACGGAGGGTATGCATTCTCGCATTGGCGACAACTCCTGTGATCTGATGCAGAGCTGTCCTTCCTAGAATCTCATTTCGGGCTACTCTGCGGACCAAGATTGGCAAGATTCTTTCTGCTAAGCCCCCATTGCTCAGTTCATAAAAGCTTCGGTCACCATTAAATGGCATGGGCTGATCTTGCTCTTCGCTCCATGTTTCCAAGCATTCTACCCAAGGAGGCATCGGGCCATGAAAAGCGGGACGAGGGTTAGGATTTAGAAATGGAGCTACCGGGGGTAGGTTCTCAACCTTGGGTTCGGAGTTATCAACATTCGAAAGGTTTTCAGCATGGTGATCATTTAAAGGGATTGGATGAGCAATCTCTAGTTCTTCTTCAAACCATCCAACATTGCCTTCGCTCGGAAGGTACGGGTTGTCGTGGGGATGGAGTCCAGTTATGTTATCTACGCGAGAAATGGGTTAAGGAAATAATTATTAGATGAACTATCTAGATAATTATTAGAAAATCTTCATTAGTTACATCGCTATTTGTAAAGTGCATACCAGTCATATGTAATCAACCCAGGATAGGCTTTCGAATAAGTGACCTTAACTCCAAATTCACAAGGAATAAGGGTAAAGCAAAAACTTCACCGATTCTAAGTCTATAACATCCTAGTTACATATAGCCTTAGTGTATCCACTTAGCAACTATCAACTTAGTAATGAAGATCCTTTTTAGTTCTCAAGTAAGTAATTATGGTAACACAAAACACCCCTATGGTATTTTAGACTTAGGTTCTGTTATAATGTTCTCATTGTGGTAATGTTGGTAAGTTTATAGAATTGTTGCTATATCACAACCATTCTTGGGCATATGCTAATCATTCCTCGGACCAGCATAGTTGATCAGGCTATGCCACTCCCAAGACTGACTATACATCCCCAAGTTTAGTTGTGATATTCAACAATCGTAATACTTTTGTTCTTGTCGTTGTGACACCGATTTTAGTATGAATGCAGGCATGTATACTTACTTAAATATTTTATTATTTAGAAGTATAAACTCTAAGTCAGGTTATTTTAATCCCATTGTATTTATATGTGACAACCCGATATTTCGAGACAATATGATGGATCACAAGTCAAATTTACGTCAAAATTTAACTTTCCTAAAATCTTATTTGCGTTAAATAAAGTAGTAGGAATTGTATCAAGGTTTTCGTACATATAAAGAACCCTAGAATCCGAGTTATAACGAAGAAGTTATGACCAACCGAAGAATTTCGGCAAAACCGACAACACTGATAGACGTAAAACGTGAAGTTTCAATTCAATAATTTTTAGCCTTAGGTATCTAAATGAAAGTTTTAGATATCATTAAACCGTAAACGTACATGAAAAGAACGTCCAAATCTGACTTCGTATGAGGAAGTTATGATTTTTCTAAGTTACGGATATAACAGTAGACAACTAAATACTCGAAAAAGAGATCGAGAGACTTTTAGTCGACACAACCTAAACGAGAATCGAAGATCACATCAATGGTATTACAACGGTAAAAAGTCTGGCGAAAACAGACAACGGATGAAGGAGTTATGAAATTTTAACGGACTTTTCCTGTTCTGACCTGTTAAAATATAATATTAAAAATAAATTCAAGATTTGCCGACGGAGTCTAAACGAAAGTTGTAGATCATAGTCTCACCTTCGCGTGGATATAAAGAATGTCTAAAACAGAGTTCGTATGAGAAAGATATGAATTTTTGAAGTTTTCTAAATAATTAAAATATTAATTAAATTCAAAATCCGGTATTAACCGAAGGAGGAGTCATCGGACCAATCCAGCTTACGCCCAGCGTACCCTCGTACGCCTAGCGTACTCGGATGCTCGGCCTTAATCCGTCCACATCGCTTCAATGCTTTGTCCGAGGATGCGGTAAGCCATGACGTTGCATACGCCCAACGTACCCTCGTTAGTACGCCCCGCGTACGCGAGGCTTTCAACCCCTATAAAAGGGATGCGAGGATGCCGGCCATTTTTGCTTAATTCTTCCCTTTCTCACGCCAAAGCTCTGCGTTTCAACCCTCAGAGTCATCCCAAAGGCCCGGTTTTCTTATCCAAGTTGGGAAGGAAGTTTTACGCTCCCGATATTCCCGGGAATCCCGAGAAATCCGCTTACTTGAGTAGAAGTTTTGCTCGGTTTTCGTCCCGCTTTCTTCAATCTATCAAGTGAGTTCATACCCCTATAATCCACACTTTTAAATGTTTTATAAATGTTTTTATATGCTTTTAAGGGGGGGGGGGGGAATACAAGTCAAACACACGATAATTTTCGTGTGTTATATAAAGTTTCATTATACACTTTTTATGAACGGAATCATATGTGATTTATAACTATTATAAGGAAACTTTCGTATGCAAAATGTATCATGATAACATCATATCGTTGGAAGTGAAAAATGTTGTTATATATGTATAAATCAAACACTATGCTTATACGGTATGTATATGTGTCCATCTTAGATACTATAAAAATAATACTTTGCATAACAACTGAACGTTTTACTAGGGATTACTATACAAACGAGACACACTTAAAAAAAACTATAATAGGTATAGTTTTACGAGAACATCATGAACTTTTACATACTAGAAATACTATTTCAAGGAGATACATTCATATGTACTTAAAATAGTTTTCTCAAACGTTTTTACATGTTGAAATACTTTTAGAAACTGTCTTACACACTGTAGGTTTCCTTTTTGAAGCTGTTATAGTTGTGCTTCAAACAAAGGTTTTCGCACACTTAAACTGTTTTGTCAAATGGTTTTCGATTTGATTAATAAACTGACATCAAGTCATAATTTCTTATTTATTAAACTTTTCAAAGGTTTTACAAAACTTCTTTTATGCTTTTATATTATAAATTGAATGCCTCTATATGTATAGTTATATAAGAAATGTTTAAAAGACTTAGGAAGGCTATCCACCCTGTTTCCTTTTCCTCGATTTGGATGTGGTCTGGTGGGATATCGGGTACCCGTCTGAATGTCGTTTAAATATTAGTTATATATAATGTGTACATATATAGTCATAAATGTTCCATCGGTTAATTCAGTTCCGACACTCTTAGGTAGCAAGGGTGTATAAACCTACTTGGACACTCATCAATTAGATTCTAGTAAACTATTATAGGAATAGTTTAGGGGATACAAAACATTATTCCTATTACAAGGAATCACACAAGAGTCAGTTCATTCATGAGTCTATACCAACGTTTTATTTACAAGTATGCATTTTCATAACAAGGATAATCTTTTCATACAAAAAGGCATTTCGTTATATTACTCGTGAACTTGTTGTTAGCAAACATGTGAGACAATGGCTTTGTTAGTACCAAAACAAAAGTCCCCGCCTATAACCAGAGTCTCTTAGAGGGAGAGCGTGACAAGTGTGTATAGATCTATACGGGGCGTATGACTCCGCACCCTGACTGTTAGCTACAGTTCCCGGGGTGACAAATGTCAACGTAGGTATTGCGTGTAGTATGGTTATGAGGAAGTCAACACATGCGGAAACAACAACTCTTGTACGTAGTAATATACATTTAAATCATTCATGCTCAGGGGGTAATAACTACATCATGGGATATTATTAGCATGTTAACAATTCGGGATAAACACCCTTTTAACCACTTTTACTTAAACAAAAGACTCACAGGGAGTATTAAACACATATTCGATATAGGTAAACTATTTACCTTCTTACCTTTATATAGTGACTCATACACATAAACGACGAGGTAGACTATAACTTTTATAATAATAGTTAAACAAGGGAAAAACCGTCACATTTATAGTGATGCGTACTTCTAAAACATTCAGGTCTTGGTAAAAGACTACCTTCTAAAACATTCAGGTCTTGGTAGAAGACTACTTTCAAAATGGTCAGGTCTTGGTAGAAGACTACTTTCAAAACACTCGGGTCTTGGTAGAAGACTACTTTTTATACTAGTAGATAGTAGAAAATATGGGATTCTGTAGAGTTTTCAAAACATATACAAACAATTACATTGAACAATTTCAAATGTTATCATCATACTTATACGAACAATGACATTAAATACTTATGAACTCACAAGCTTAAATGCTGACCTACACTTTCAAAATAACTTGTATTCTCAGGTCACCAGTAGACAGGTACGATGATTAGGTTTTGCGAAGGCGGAGCAGTCAAGACTCATCTTTTACTTTTTATTACTTGTTGTAATATCTTATTACTATGAAAGAACACACATGTATTAAACTATTACTATTAATGCAATGGACGATGTTGTTGCTTGTTTACTACTTTACATTTGTTGTGATACATTACATGACGTCCTCTGCCCCCGAACGTTTCCGCCATTCTCGGTTTTGGGGTGTGACAGATTGGTATCAGAGCATTGTTTATAGTCAATTGAGTATATCAACCCATAAAAGATATACTAACTATAAATACAATGGGATTAAAAATACTCTGAATTAGAGTTTATACTTCTAAAATAATAAAATATTTAAGTAAGTATACGTGCCTGCATTCATACTAAAATCGGTGTCACAACGACAAGAAAAAAAGTATTACGATTGTTGAATATCACAAGTAAGCTTGGGGATGTATAGTCAGTCTTGGGAGTGGCATAGCCTAATCAACTATGCTGGTCCGAGGAGTGATTAGCATATGCCCAAGAATGGTTGTGATGTAGCAACAATTCTAAAAATTTACCAACATTACCACAATGAGAACATTATAATAGAACCTAAGTCTAAAATACCATAGGGGTGTTTTGTGTTACCATAATTACTTACTTGAGAACTAAAAAGGATCTTCATTTCTAAGTTTTATAGTTGCTAAGTGGATACACTGAGGCTATATGTAACTAGGATGTTATAGGCTTAGAATCGATGGAGTTTTTGCTTTACACTTATTCCTTATGAATTTGGAGTTAAGGTCACTCATTCGAAAGCCTATCATGTATTGATTACATATGACTGGTATGTACTTTACAAATAGCGATGTAACTAATGAAGATTTTCTAATAATTATCTATATAGTTCGTCTAATAATTATTTCCTTACCCCAATTCTCGCGTAGATAACATAACTGGACTCCATCCCCACGACAACCCGTACCTTCTGAACAAAGGCAATGTTGGATGGTTTGAAAAAGAACTAGAGAGTGATCATCCAATCCCTCTGAATGATCACCATGATGAAAACCTTTCGAATGTTGATAACACCGAAACCGAGGTTGAGAACCTACCCCAGGCAGCTTCCGTTCCAATTCCTAACCCTCGTCCGACTTTTCATGGCCCGACGCCCCCTTGGGTAGAATGTTTGGATATAGAGAACGAAGAGGAAGATCAACCTATTTCATTTGATGGAGACCGAAGCTTCTACAACACTAGTGAAGGAAGCTCAGCAGACAGAATTCTTCCAATCCTGGCCGCAAAGTTGCCCGAAACGAAATTCAGGGCAGGACGACTCTCCAATGTTTCTAAGAGGTTAATGCCAATGCCAGAATGCATACCATTCACACCAATCGCCTTGATCACAAGTGAGAGATCCGAGAGAAACCATGAGACCCTGCTGCAAGCACTAGCTAAAAACCTGAGCCGAAGTCATAGAGCTCCAAGTACGCCAGAGGGTGTATGAGAGATACCTGCTTGATATGGAACGTCAACTAACCGAACTAAGGGTTCACCATAGGGGTGACCGTCGCCAGTAGGAGATACCTTACTTCCTTCTTTGTTTTAAAGAACCATGTTCCTATCTAAGTTCTGTGTAGTACTTTCTATGTGACTACCTTGTACTGTAAGTACTTTTTGTTAGGTCTTTATGATGTCAAGAACTATCTCCTATGGATATGATGTAAGACCTTTTACAAGGTCAAATTCTCGAAGTTTTACGTCATGAATATCAAAGATATTGACAGTCGGCTAACTTCTGTGTCATTCTTTATTCAAGTACTCTTATCATACTTTCATTATAGTCTATCTGAAACATGCTTTAGTCAAGTCATTGGACTATAGTAATTTAGCTCCGCAAACATTTCCAAGTCTCTTTTAGTGGTTGGATCATGTTATTTACCAACCAACGATACCTCGACTTGAACGACAAGCATCTTGAGACCATTCTACGAACTCACTTCCACTCATTACTAGGACTACATGCTAGGGATGTAGGTCAACCCTTCATAAACACACTTCCACTCAGTACTAGGACTACATCCTAGGGATGTAGGTCAAACTTCCGCAAACGTACTTCCAATCCGTACTAGGACTGCATCATAGGGATGTAGGTCAAACTTTCGAGAACATAGTCTTACTCTTTACTTGAACAATCGAAGTACATCTAGAGTCAACCAGAATCGCTCCCATAATCTTTATCTTTCGTGTTACAGAATCATGTCGTCATCCGGAAACAATCAGTCGAGCAACGAAACCCCTATCCTCCATATCAACGCCGCTATATTACAAGCTGTAGTAGCAGCTGCTGTGACAACTTTCCTTACACACATCAATTCAAGCAACACAAGCAAGACCGACAAAGGAGTCGAGAGTCCGATGGTAGTACCAAACCGGGAAACCAACAAGTGGCAACTCCTGCAGAACGCTTTAGGAAGCAATTTCCAAGGTGGTGTAATGAGGAAGACACTCGTGTCCACATAACACGGGCTAAACACCTCACTCCCGCCAGCAAGGCTACTACTAGCCAGTCATGCCACCAATGCGGGGAGATAGGGCACCTCAAGAAGGATTTCCATATAATAAAGAACTCTGGCGTAGACGGTAGGATTCTCAGGATCATAGTTGCAGGAGATCCTACTCTGAACCCACGTTAATGTAATTTAGGCGTTTCGTTGTAACGAACTTATATACCATCGAAAACTTGTGCAACCAGAGTTTTATCTTTTGCGGGATCTCGTCGGTATAGGGATGTTCGTGTTGCGTATACTTGCCTTTTGTAGTATACCTTATTCGCAGCAATAGTCTTGTAGTAGTCTAAAGTACTATAACTCTATTGATGGTTGCACGGTTGTGTTTTGTCTGTAAACGTCTTATATTCAAATCTAATGTCTTTATGTTTCCTTATGATTCCGACATTATCATACGACTTGATTCAATTTGATTCTCACAAAAACAGCTTCATACGTACATCTCTTTCTTCGAAATCGCCTTTCCAGCGAAGTCGTCATATTAGAACACCAAGTACTCATGAATGGAGTACCTCATAGTTCTTTTCCTTTCTGAAGAAATCCCTGAAGTGCCACTCGTACAGTACGTCAAGTTCACATCCAAAGATCCATACGTTTGATCTATCGCTGATGAATGTATACATAGGGGTGATATATAATCAAGGTTCTACAGGTTTAGAATTGACGATTCCACTTTAACTTCTTTTTCCTCGATGGGATGTGAGCTTAAAGAAGAATCAGTTATTCGACTACCTTTTCAATCTTAATTATATACGACTCGTATACACGAGATTGTGATCATTGAACCATGTCTGAATTCTAATATGTACTTCAGGACGGAGACTGCCCAAGACTACGAGTGATCATGCTGCCATGCGAGTAAACTTAGAAGCCAAACACATGCCCTTCCTGTCAATTGGGACAAGAGAGACACTATTTGTAGGGTACAAGATGTACTATTCTCACAGTCCAAAAAAAACATTCACCATACGTTTGACCAAAAAGAGTTATCATGCCAGTGAAGTCAAACGAAAGAAGCAAAGTCGTATCCCGATAGTGAAAGGTTCGCTGAAATGCCAAGTGAGCAACCGAGTTCACTTAAGGACACTAGAAGCAAAAAAGACTTCTAACCGTAGCATGATTATCAATTCTGTTTAAACTCTAATTTCGGGACGAAGTTCCCTCTAACGAGGGGATGATGTGACAACCCGATATTTCGAGACAATATGATGGATCATAAGTCAAATTTACGTCAAAATTTAACTTTCCTAAAATCTTATTTGGGTTAAATAAAGTAGTAGGAATCGTATCAAGGTTTTCGTACATATAAAGAACCCTAGAATCCGAGTTATAACGAAGAAGTTATGACCAACCGAAGATTCTCGGCAAAATCGGCAACACTGATAGACGTAAAACGCGAAGTTTCAATACAATAATTTTTAGCCTTAGGTATCTAAATTAAAGTTTTATATATCATTAAACCGTAAACGTACATGAATAGAACGTCCAAATCTGACTTCGTATGAGGAAGTTATGATTTTTCTAAGTTACGGATATAACAGTAGACAGTTAAAAATGCGAAATAGAGATTGAGAGACTTTTAGTCGACACAACCTAAACGAGAATCGAAGATCTTATCAATGGTATTACAACGGTAAAAAGTCTGGCGAAAACAGACAACAGATGAAGGAGTTATGAAATTTTAACGGACTTTTCCTGTTCCGACCTATTAAAATATAATATAAAAAATAAATCAAGATTTGCCGACGGAGTCTAAACGAAAGTTGTAGATCGTAGTCTCACCTTCGCGTGGATATAAAGAATGTCGAAAACGGATTTCGTATGAGAAAGATATGAATTTTTGAAGTTTTCTAAATAATTAAAATATAAATTAAATTCAAAATCCGGTATTATCCGAAGGAGGAGTCATTGGACCAATCCAGGTTACGCCCAGTGTACCCTCGTACGCCCAGCGTACTCGGATGCTCGGCCTCAATCCGTCCACGTCGCTTCGATGCTTTGTCCGAGGATGCGGTAAACCATGACGTTGCGTACGCCCAGCGTACCCTCGTTAGTACGCCCCGCATATGGGAGGCTTTTAGCCCCTATAAAAGGTATGCGAGGATGCTAGCCATTTTTGCTTAATTCTTCCCTTTCTCATGCCAAAACTCTGCGTTTCAACCCTCGGAGTCATCCCAAAGGCCCGGTTTTCATATCCAAGTTGGGAAGGAAGTTTTACGCTCCCGAGATTCCCGAGAATCCCAAGAAATCCGCTTGCTTGAGTAGAAGTTATGCTCAGTTTTCGTCTCGCTTTCTTCAATCTATCAAGTGAGTTCATACCCCTATAATCCGCACTTTTAAATGCTTTATAAATGTTTTTATATGCTTTTAAGGGAGGGGGGGGGGGAGAGAATACAAGTAAAACACACGATTATTATCGCGTGTTATATAAAGTTTCATTATACACTTTTTATGAACGGAATCATATGTGATTTATAAGTATTATAAGGAAACTTTCATATGCAAATTGTATCACGAGAACATCATATCTTTTGAAATGAAAAATGTTGTTATATATGTATAAATCAAACACTCTGCTTATACTGTATGTATATGTGTCCATCTTAGACACTATAAAAAATTATACTTTTCATAACAAGTGAGCATTTTACTAGAGATTACTATACAAACGAGACACACTTAAAGAAAACTATAATAGGTATAGTTTTACGAGTACATCACGAACTTTTACATACTAGAAATACTATTTCAAGGAGATACATTCATATACAAGAACAAACGAACATTTTCATATGTACTTCAAATAGTTTTCTCAAGCGTTTTTACATGTTGAAATACTTTTAGAAACTATCTTACAAACTTTAGGTTTCCTTTTTGAATCTGTTATAGTTGTGCTTCAAACAAAGGTTTTCTCACACTTAAACTGTCTTGTCAAACAGTTTTCGATTCGATTTATAAACTGACATCAAGTCATAAATTCTTATTTATTAAACTTTTCAAAGGTTTTACAAAACTTCTTTTAAGCTTTTATATTATAAATTGCATGCCTCTATATGTATAGTTATATAAGAAATGTTTAAAAGACTTAGGAAGGCTATCCACCCTGTTTCCTTTTCCTCAATTTGGATGTGGTCTGGTGGGATATCGGGTACCCGTCCGAAGGTTGTTTAAACCAAATAAGATTTTAGGAAAGTTAAATTTTGACGTAAATTTGACTTGTGATCCATCATATTGTCTCGAAATATCGAGTTGTCACATATATATATAGTCTTCAAGTTGTGTATGGACCAAGTAAGGATGATTCGACCGAGTCAAAATGTAAGGCAAGGGTGTCTCGACTGAGTCACTTGACACATGAGACTGAACATGCATTTTGATGAAACATCTTGACCTCGACTTGAAAGATATTTATTCCCAAGAGTCATTATACAATGATATTGTTAATAACATATAATCCTATAGGGTTACACATTATAGCAAGTTACTAGTAACTAATTATTTATTAAAGTAATTTTGATTATTAGTAAATATTAAAAACTTGTTTTTAATTAGAAAAAATGAAGGGTCCAATTACTGGTTTGGTCTAGGCTTTCCATGTAATAGGTTCTTTTGGTCATTTGATAACTTATAGAATTGTGCTTGGAGTTTATGGTCATTGTAATGAGTTTACGGCCGTAAGCCTGTTTACAGCCGTAAACCCAAGGCCGGCCCATGATAGTGTATATAGAGGTATGTTAGGGCTTTTGTGGTTGTTGATGCCTTGATATTCTCAGCTCTTGTAAACTGCAAGTTGTACCAGACGTGATTCTAATAGAAAAGCGTGTGCAAGATTGTTTGATTCTTTATTCTATTCGTTCTTATTTGTTTATCTGATTGTTATTGCTATTTGATCACTAGTAAGATCCTTTCAGGACCTTACAATTGGTATCAGAGCTTGGATTGTATCAGTTAATTTTGTCGGATTTGGAGCTTATTTGATCTTATTTTCGAAAGATTTTTGTGTTTTTGGATAGATCTCAGAAAATAAGGGGGTTTGTTCTTCGTGTTTTTCATAAAAAAGGGTTTTTGATCGAGTTTTGGAGCTTCAAAGTCGAAAAATCGTTGTTTTTGGTCGTAACCTGCGGGGGGTGGCGGAGTTTGCGGCCGGGGCTAGGGTTTCGGAGTTCACGGCCCGAGGTTCACGGTCCAGAGTTTGCGGCCGGTCTTCGCACCACGCACCAGGTCCTCGCCTCGCACCTCGGTCCTCGTCCTCGCTTCGCATCGCACTTCGTTCAGCACTCAGCATCCTCGCAGTTTTAAAAAGGAGACGGAACAATTTTGGGAGTGCCAGGGATCGAACCCTGGTCTCCTCCCAAACCAAGCATCGCCACTTCCAACTCCTCTAGGCCACGAGTTGATACATTCCTTCCCCTTTTAAATCTTAAGGCGTCTTTATTTCGATTAAATTTCACATTTTTTACACTTTCAGCCCAAAATTTAAACTTCTTTTAATTTTAAATTCCATTTTCAATAAAATATAAAATAATTATAATAAAAAAACAACATCAACAACAACAACAACAATAATAATAATAATAATAATAATAATAATAATAATAATAATAATAATAATAATAATAATAATAATATTTATTTTCAATTTTGACTTTTTACTTAAAATTTTGATTTTGACTTTTAAAATTTTGCCTTTGACTTTAAACTTTGACTTTCTCGTTTAACTTTAAAATTTTCAAATTTAGCTTTTCTGTTTGATTTTTCAAGTTTGACTTTTTAAAGTTGACTTTTAAGGTTGACTTTTGAGGCGTCTAGTCAAAGGGCATTTTTAAATTTTATCTTGACGTTTAAGTTTTATATTGGGCTTCTAGTTGTGCTTTTTAATGGCTTTTAAGGTCTACGAGGGAGTTGAAAACATGAAAGAGAGTCGTCAGGATATGTTAAGACAAAATTTCAACATTTTCGATTATATCCCTGGAGAAACCCTCGAAACTCAATTGCGGCGATTGACCAGGTCTGCTCATGAAGGGAGAGGTACTGATAAACAGATAAAGGCTGTCTAAAAAAACTTTGATCCCAAATCACTTTTAAAGTTAGCTATTATTTTTGTTTTCGTTATGTTTGTTCATAGTGTTCTTCAAATTTAAATATAAGGGGGGAGAATTAAAAAAACTAAAATAAAAAAAATAAAAAAAAATGAAATTCAAAAATCAAACAAAAATTAGAAAATTCAAAATCCAAAAATATTTTTATTTCTATTTTATTTCTTGTTCAGAAAAATCACAAATCCAAAAATATTTTTGTTTATGTTTTAATTTGTGTGCTAAGTTTTCTTTTAGTTTTGTTTTGTCTTGAAAAATGATTTCAGGTATAGATAAGACTCATGGAGATTGTGTCGAAAATTTCTGAGCCAATGCTTCAACCGTAAGCATCGAAGAATTCGCATTCGAAGGAGCAAGAAATGAAGATTATTCATTCAACATTCAATTTGTCAACTCCAGAAGCAAGGTGAAGCTGCACTTGAAGATTATGTGACAGATTGCATTGAAGCCTCCTCAATCAGTCTGCTGCTATATTAAACCTACTGAAGTGATCCAGAAGATTTGTTCTCTCTGATGTTCTCTCTGAAGATTCTCAAGCTGAAAGCACTATCTTTCAAGAATCAGTACGTCAAGCCTCCTCACCCAATGGGCATTCAATGTTAAATTCTGAAGAAAAGCCCAACTGCTCAAGATTCATTGAAGATTCATCAAGTTCATCTTGAAGTTGTGAAGAATATGAAGATTAATGCTGAAGCCAAGCTCTTGATGAAGATTAACAAGAAAAGTTAGCTATTTTTTAAGGGGAGCTTGTTAGGTCAATTAAGAAAAGAAAGTTATAAACCAAGGGGGAGATTGTTTGGTCAAAAATATGGTTTATACTTTACATTTCTAGAAAAATTGTATTTTTGAGTCTTGGACCGTAAACAACTTAGTGTTTACGGCCATTTAAGTGTTTACGGTCAGTGTTTACGGCCGTAAACAGGTTTACGGTCATAAACCCATTTACGGCCCATGTTCCCCTTGTATATATATAGGTGTTAGGGGTGAGGAGTAGAGATTGATGAACACGAAGGAGTGTACGGCGTAGAGAGAGAAGAACAAGTGTGTGTTAGTGTGTGTGAATCTCTTGTATCCGGACCATCATTCTATTTATCAATACATTGAGATTCATATTATTCTTCTTCTCCTTCTTTTCTATTTGATCTAACATCATCCATTTGATTGGGATTCTGCACCATCAAACGGATCTGATTGATACACGAGCATTTTGGGGACTTACAATTGGTATCAGAGCAAGACCAGCGTCAAAAGGCTCTTTACAGTCGATTTTGGAGCGAGTTCTCATCTGTTTGCGACTAAAGTTGGGGATTTCTGCAAAAGGGTTCTCAGTTTTGTCGAAATATCTGTAATTTCTCTCAATTTTAAAAGCTTACGACCTTAGCTTACGGCCGTAATCTTAGTTTACGGCCGCAAACTCTTCAAAGTTCTTGTACCGTAAATTGTGTTCTTGAGTTGTAAATAAGGAATATTCATAAACCGGAAACTTACTGTTCTTGGACCATGATATTTAGACCGTGAACACTTTACGACCGTAAACTCGGAGTTTACGGTCGCAAACCCTCATTTGACCATGAACTGTTTTTGCGGCCGCAAATAGTATTTTGACTGTGTTTGACCAGAAGTTTAATTTAATCATAAATAATTTAATTTCTGTTTCATATTAATTAAGTAATAATAATGGATTCTCAAAGTCAAACAAACCATCACGAGCTAGATTCAGTTATGGGCACAACCACCCGAATTCCTAGACTCTTATCCGCTGAAGGCTTCCCATAATGGAAGTACAGAATTGAGCAGTACATAAAGATGAAGGACTTCAAAATCTGGAGAAGCATACTAAAAGATCCTGTCAGAATAACCACTACTATTGCAGGGCAAGTGGTTGACAAGAAGATGGAAAACTACACTGATGAAGACTTCGAGAATGTTGAAGAGCATGAAAAGGTTTTGGCCACCTTGACCATGGATCTATCTCCAGACATTGCTCAAGGTTTCAGGGAGTACACTTCTACTAAGGCTTTGTGGGAAGCCTTAATTGAGGTCTATAAAGGGAACGGAGATATGAGGGATAGTTGCCAAGATATGCTGCGACAATCTTTCAATATGTTCAACTACGTTCTGGGAGAAACTCTTGAAGCACAGTTGCAGCGGTTCACATCTCTCAACACTGAAATGATTGTGGCCGGGATTTTCTACACAAAGTCTGAGATAAACAAGAAGCTACTAAATTCTCTCCCAAAGTCTTGGGACATGAATGTAGCTGTCATAAAGTAGACTAATGATCTTAGCCGACTCTCTCTTGCTGAAGTGATGGCTGTCATCAAGGCCTGTGATATTGATGAAAAGTAGCGAGAGATCAACCATGTGAACTCATACTCAGCTGCAAACCTTGGAATTTCTTCTAACAATGCTCTTTCATCTCTCACTTTTCCTTCTGCAGGTCAATCATTTGCTACTCAGCAAGCTCAGGTTCAGTGCTTCCCCACTCCATCAACTTCCTCTATATCAGCCATGCCTTTCTTTCAGAACCAATCGTTCGTGGCTACTCAAGCTGCTTCCTCCTCCAATGTGGCTTCTTTTTCAAAAGAAAAGGAGGGTGATGAAAATATCGCTCTTGCTACAGGGCTTGTCAATTGCTAGAATGCACTCGTAGCTGGAGATCTTCCACCCCAACTATCATTTCCTGATCTTGATCAGATTCACCCTGAAGATGTTGAAGAGATGGATATTACATGGCAGATTGCCATGGCAGTTTTTAGGGCGAAACAGTTTGCCAAGAAGATTAGAAAGAACAACTTGGGGATGAGTGCTGACAAGAAGGTTGGGTTCAACAAGGGAAAGCTGCGGTGTTTCAACTGCCACGAGCCAAGGCATTTTGCTTGTGATTGTCCACAGCCAGACAGAAGATTAAGTAATGACAGGACAATAGTTGCAGTTGGGAACAATCGAAGTGGTGGTCAGGTCAGTAACGACAAGGCTATTGTTGCACAATCGTTTGACTGGGAGGATCAGATGCAGGCCCTGAACTTATCCGGACCTAAAAATGCCCACCTGGCACAGGTTAGTGATGATGCCCCGACCGAGATTGCTGCAGCTGAAGATCAAATGATGGAGCTGTAATTTGCATTGATGGTATCTTCTTCTCATGAACCTAATAAAACCGAGGTAAGTCTACCCTCATGCTCTCAAGCTTGTATTGATTATGTTAATATTCTGCATTGAGAAAATTGAGACATTAGGTAGTGAAGTAGAGAACCTTAAAATTCTCTGTGAACTTAATGACTCACTAAAAAGGGAAGTAGAAGATCTTAGATATGAAGGTTACTAACTCAGAAAAGGTGAAAAACCTCTTAAAGCCCAATTAGAATCTAAAATAAAGGACTTTAGGAAACTTCAGGAAGACTATAGTAATAAATACGAAAATTAAAATTGAACACATACATATTGTCTGTAGATCTAGCTGCTCAATTTAGGTGCACAACAATATCCCTGGTTGTCGTCAGATAAATGGTCCCTAAGAAATTTACTTAAGAATAAGGGCTAAAAATGTCATATTATTGGTAAACTGTCCAAAATTTTGTCATAAATGTTTCGTGTTTAAGTGGACCACAATATTGACGATCGATCAGACAAAGTTGTGAAAATAAGGGTACCGACAAGTGGAATAAGGTTGTCAAACAACTTTGATCCCAACGTCACAAATTCATTCTCAATAATTAAAATTTTAAGTTGGAGTTAATTTAATTTTTGTTTTACTTTACTTTTATTTTTTATTTTTTATTTTTATTTTTATTTTTATTTTGTTAACTGCTAATTTTTTTTTAATTTATTATTATTATTTTTTAATTTTGCAAAGTTAATTTTATTTTATTTTATTTTTAATTTTAGTTTTAATATTAATTCTCAAAAGATTTGTTTTTATAATTTTTTGAAAAATATTGGACTGTGTTGGAGACTGCCTTATACTGTGTAGTTATCAAGTAAATGAAAAGTGGGTATATAAGAAGGTTTACAGCCGGAATCTCCATCATTTTCTTGATTCCGACCGCAAAGTCTCTCATCCTCTCTCTCCTCCGAAAAATTTTTCATCGATTTTAGCGAAATTAATCCGATAGTCTTGAAGGTACTGCATTTTCGACCAGGAATATGCATCTCATTGTGTGATTCACCGTGTTTTTGAGACTGAAATCGACAAAAAGGGTTTTCGGAATTTACGGCCGAAGCTTACGGCCGTAAGGTGTTTGCGGCCGTAAACTCCCCAAATGGTCATTAGCATACGGTCAAGGGTTTACAGGCGTACACCCTCGTTGACCGCAAACCCTGATGTTGACTGCAAACTTTGACTTTGACCTAATTTTAATTAAAAAAATTATTAATTCATTTTGAGGTCAAAAATTAAATCATTTAAAATTTAATTGCTCATTTTTTTTTGTCTCACTTGGTATGGTTTAGTGCAGATAAAATGGCAGCCTTGAAATTTCCAGATATGCACAACCTGGCGATGATTCTTGCTGACCCTCCGGTGGCACATCAGGATTTCAAGTCAATGATTCACGGACTTCGAGAATGCTGCTTGGCCTCTGCCATTACGATGAACACTGCGATGTACCAGAAAATCATTTGTGAGTTCTGGCAGACTGCTAAGATGACAAGGGACGACAATGGAGCTGTAACTGTACATGCAATCGTTCAGGGTTGCAAGATTGTCATTAATGAGACCTTCGTGAGAGAGACTCTGCTGATTAACGACCTTCCAACCTTTCCCACGGAAATTGGTATTAGTGATGCTCAAAAGATTCTAAGGAGGATGGGATACGAGGGTGATACTCCACCAACAATAAAGAAACTTCTGCCGTATTATTGGAGATTTCTAGCCCACGTGTTTGTGAGCTGTAGCTCCGGCAGAAGATCTGATGCTGATGAGATTTCCCTAAGAAACATTGGCGCTATTTTTTCTCTCGCGGCAGGGATCTACTTCAACTTTTCTAGATTTATTCTAGACGAGTTTGTGGTCAACATTAATGCCACTACTTGGGATACTCTCTTAATGTACCATCGATTTATTCAGCTCTTCATCAACAAGCAATTTCCTAATTTGGTGAAGGATGGAGAAACATTGGATATGAAGTCTTTGGGTCCTCATACTATTGGGCTCATTAAGCAAAACCGAAAGGAAAAGGTGGTCTTTCAAGGGTTTCATCCTCTGGTCAAGTTTGGACGATTTGCTGAACCGAATGAAGCAACCGAGTCTCATGGATCGTCAGACAAAATTTCGTCAAAGCGTATTCATCAGAAAGATTTATTTCAGAAGGAGATGTGGTCACTATATCGGATCAAGAGGGAGAAGACACTGAAGCTCATGATGTGTCAGTTTTAGAGGAACATAATTTACAAAATGTTCAGATCGAAGGACATTACAATGAGAGTTCATCTAAGAACATAGCCCAGCCTAATCAATTTGAAGACCTTGATCTTACCGGATTTGATCAAGATGAAATTCCTGAAACTTTTGGAAGAAGTGATGACTTCCTAACGAGCATAAATCTCAACTCTTTGCTAGATAATGTCAGTGATGTTACTATCCCAGTAACAGAGACAAAGGAGAAGGAAGACGTTTTTGATTCAACCCCCATTTCTCAAGAGCAAGTGGTTGGTTCTTCAATTCCTACTATGACAGTGTTAGGGATTCCTCCCCTTGACAGTGCTTTGCCCATATTTGAGCCACTTCAAGATGATCAACAAGAAGACCAGACAGTGAAACCTCCATAAAAAAGGAGAAGAAAAGATCCTAGGGTCGGGTTTTTGGACTCTGACCTTTCTTAAGGCGTGCCTACTACCCCAATTACTACTCCAGCTATTGTAACTGCAGAACAATTCAGTTAAGGCCCTAGTACCGTTTTTGAAACCGGTGGTCCCTCTATACCACCAGGGTTCTCTCCTCCAGGGGTAGATCATGAAGAAGCTTCTATTCGTTTGGCTCAGTTTTTGGCTCAAGAGCAAACCGGTGTAACTGCTTCTAAGGAAAAAGGGATCGTTTTTAATGAAGGCTAGTCTAGAGATGAAGATTCTGTGATCAATGAACTTCAAAAAAGAGTAAATGTGCTTGATTAGAAGAACATTGAGCTTAGCATCCAAGTTGAA
This sequence comes from Lactuca sativa, assembly GCF_002870075.4. Classification (NCBI taxonomy): domain Eukaryota; kingdom Viridiplantae; phylum Streptophyta; class Magnoliopsida; order Asterales; family Asteraceae; genus Lactuca; species Lactuca sativa. Next base: position 341,624,038 of record NC_056626.2, read on the forward strand.
GATCTTCTAAGTGAAAATATAAATTTAATGATTCAAGTCTCTGATCTCAAAGAAGATGGGGCGACAAAGACCAAACAGATTTCTGAGCTCCAAGCTCATTTTAATCTCTTGACCTCCAGCTACTTTGATCTAAAGAGGAAGCTTGAAGAAGACTTGGGTGTTAAGTACAAGACTACTACTGATGAATATATAATTAATCTTCACTCTCAGGCTCATCCCATTGTTGTGCCAACTGCTGATACCTCACGGGTCGTGAATCGCTTCGAAGAAGAGCCCATCCATGCCCCGCATATTTCAGAGATCATTCGGGATAAATAAGAGAAGGCTGCCAAGAAGGGACGAATCTTATTCAAGAGGAGTTCTGATAAGAATGCACCGGGAAATCAGTCCAAAATCACTGTTATGGATGTCGAAACCGTAAGCTTTAGAGACACATATGGTGATAGGTTAGGTATCTTCTCTTGGGGTTTTCATGATCCACTGAAAATGTGGATTGTTCGCCGAAAGAGCGGCAATACAGAGCTCTACAAGGACTGTCATGATTTTAATTCATGGACCAGAGTGGATCTTTCAGAGCTATCTCAATCTCCATTCTCTAACCCAACTGATAACCAGCAAGCAACAAGCTTTAAGCATTTTCTGGAAAGACCAAGTAAAGAAGGGGTTTCTAGCTATGAAGACTGCTGAGTCTGTGATAATGGATCATCCCGATGTTATTGATCCCAAGACTGGCAATCCGCTTTAGGTGGTGATGTGGCCTGCTACAAATCAGGTCAAACAAATTCCAGTGCTTCAAGATTACTCTGATGGATCTCTAAGCACTATGCTTTACTGGGTGTTTGATGAAACCAAAACATCTGCTGTCATCAAACTGAAGGAGCGATGCATTCGTTTATATGATAGAAGGGATTTGTACTAGTTTGGAAAATGGGACATTCACCATTTGAGTCATTTCCAGATTCAAGTTGCCGAGGAGATTTTTGATACTACTGCGAAAGATATATACCACAATGGTTGCTGAAATTATCTGTAATGATCATAGACAAAGATTGATTTAAAGATAGCACCAAACCAAGGGGGAGATTGAAGGGTCCAATTAGTGGTTTGGTCTAAGCTTTCCATGTAATAGGTTTTTTTGGTCATTTGATAGCTTATAGTATTGTGCTTGGAGTTTACGGTCACTGTAGTGAGTTTACGGCCGTAAGCCTGTTTACGGCTGTAAACCCAAGGCCGACCCATGATAGTATATATAGAGGTATGTTAGGTCTTTTGTGGTTGTTGATGCTTCAATATTCTCAGCTCTTGTAAACTGCAAGTTGTACCAGATGTGATTCTAATAGAAAAGCATGTGCAAGCTTGTTTGATTCTTTATTCTACTCGTTATTATTTGTTTATCTGAATGTTATTTCTATTTGATCACTGGTAAGATCTTTTCAGGTCCTTACAAAAAAATATTATTTTATGAAAATGATATTTTACATACATATTGGGAATTAATATTTCTAAGAAATAATAATAAAAAGAACAAAAACTAGTGAAATATCATATGGTATGATTATTAATGTTGTGTACAACATTTTGGTCACTTTTATTAACCAATTTAAGCTACATTCGAACTAGCTAGTTATGAGTTAAGTAAATCACACTCCACCCATTGACTTGAGGTCATGTAAGGCCATAAATCCGATTAAGATACATAGTTGGAGTATTGTCGTTGGTTTACTTTACACCATGCATGTAAGAAAAGGCCATGCTTTCCTTTATGGCTAGCTTTGACCCTTTACTCATATATATATATATATATATATATATATATATATATATATATATATATATATATATATATATATATATATATATATATATATATATATATATAAGAGTAATAAGCAAAAACTTGCTAATTTTTGGATCATTTTCTTCCTCTTTTTTTCCCCAAAACCGAGAGCACTTAGGTGCTCTCCGCTATCCTATTTTGCTTTGAGTAATATAGAGAAAAGGCTATTAGTTGGTTTTCCTTTGAAGGTATATTTGGTGTATACTTCTAAGGCTTAAGAACAACTAATTTACAAGTGAATACTAGTGATGTTTTTTACTTATATCTCTACAAGCTTTAAATCTATAATCCTATCTAATTTTACCAGCTAAAACACAATTAGGTGTTGGGCTTAATATCGTTGTGTCAAATGTTTGTGCTACTATAGTCTTATTTACTGGTTTGTGCATGTCCATTCATGATTTTACTTTCTAGACTTAGCTTATTTATAGTTCATGCATGTATCAATTAGGGTTAACGTTTTGGTTGCCCTACCTAGCTCCCACAAAGAAGTTCTTCCTTGAACTCTTCTAGAGCTATTCTAATCAAAGCATTTGACACCATTTTGATCTTTGTTCTTGTCATTTAATTCTCGTTATTTATTATACAATCTATCGATCTTATTTATTGTTCTCACAATTGGTATCAGAGTAGGAGATAGTGTAATCGATTCGTTACTCTTTTGTTGAGTTTTTGCTAGGGTTTTATGTAATACTTATATCGGTTCTTGAAGTCTCAATCGTTCTTATCGGTTGTAGACTCTAGATCTAGATCTCAAGTTTTTCCCTTGAACTCGATTCAAGTTTTTACATATCTGGTTCTATATTTGTGTTTTTGAAAATTTGACAATATGCAAAATGAAGATCCTCATACTCTTTTGTTCAACCTCTCTAGTAGTATTGGATCCACGACAAGGATTCCTATACTCTTTCCTCATGATTATGAAGTCTGGGCATTACACTTTGAAGACTATGTTCTCGCTATTGAAGAACATGGTTCTGCAATATGGCAATCAATAATGCAGGAGACGTTCATGCACATGAAAAGCAGGAGAGTAATCACAATTCAGGCTGATTACATTGCACTTCTTGTTAAACATACTAATGGTCCTCAGGATGAAAAAGATTAGCTGATGTGTAACATAAAGGCGATGAGAATTATAAGATTTTCTCTTCCTCCAGACACTTTTCGTCTTGTAAGTGCATGTAAAACAACAAAGGAAATATGGGATAGACTGAAGGAGATTTATTTATGTAACGCAGATTTGGAACATTTTATTCAAACATTGCTCTTATCAGAGTTTGGAGATTTTATACAAAAGTTTGATGAAAATCTTGATCAAACGTGTGATCAATTTAATCATATGTTTAGCAGAATGCTAAAACACAATCTCAAGCGTGAAGTAACTGAACAAAAAGTAACGTTCATGAATGGACTGAGATCTAAATAGAAAGCTGTTGTGTCCACTGTGAAGACACACAAATAGTTCAAAAGCTACTCATTGGCCAAGCTTGTGGGAATTCTGAGATCCCATGAAGAAAAATTTATGAACTACGTGAAGCTTGTTTCTAGCCTTGGTTCTTTGGCTTTCATTGCGAAAGGAAAGAAAGCAGCAGAGGAAGATTTCAAATAAGATCTTTTGGAAAGAAAAATCTCAATAGAAGACAAATCTCTTCTGGAGTCAAATCCTAAGAAGTTTTCTAAAAAGAATTTTGTCCCGTAATAGAAACATGCTCAGACAGGGAAATTCTATTTTTGAAAAGACTAAAGATGATATTTATAATAACTCTCTAAACGATGATGAAATGAAAGAAAAGAAGTTGTTAGGTGATTTAGGTTATGATTGCAATTAATCTAATGGCTAGAATCACTTTGCCAAGGAATACATGCTTAGGAGGATGAATGAGAAGAAAGAAACTTAGAAGGACGAAGCCTACTATCTCCAGAAGATAGAGGAACTCAGGAAAAGGAGTGTATTAAAGGCAAAGTCGGCATTGATCGTTCAGGAAGGAAGTGATGAAGATGGAAGAGTTGAGGTATGGTAAATAGACTCTGAAGATGATGAGGTCAGGAAACCCACACATGGTGGGTGCTCTGTGGTAAATTCAAAAAAGCAGGTTTATGAGAGCATGTGCTTGATGGTCCATAACATCATTTCAGAACATAGAGGTTATGCTACCGATGGCAGTTAGGTTTATGAAAACTATTTTTCTGAAAAGCCTATTTCATAACAAGTAAAAAAAATGTGAAAAAGGTCATCGATAAGGTACACTCTATACTCAAATCTGTTAACAATACCGTGTCTCGTTATGATTCAGAACTAGATGATTTAAATTATACTATTTTCTAATTTTAGTGATAGTTTAAAAAGAACTCATCTTAGTAACTCTAATCTAAATGATGAAATCAATAGCGTAACGTTTAAAAGTGAAGAGAGGAGATTAAGGATAGAGAAGTTGGAAGTAGAGCTCACTAGATCTTAAGATGACATTATTTATCTTAAGAGAGATAGTCTTGCTTTGTTAAAAAAAAAGGAATATTTTTTGTTTAATTGCTAAGCATTTGTATTTCAATATTACTCAATTAAATCTTAATTGTGAAATAGGAAAAGGATTGACCAAAATGATTTTTCCGTTTCTTGAATTGAAAGAGGATGAAATCGATGCAAATTGTTATAAGTGCGAATCTATTGTTTCTTTTGATGATGTTTTTTATTCATACATAATTGGACTTGAGAAAATAGAAGAACACATTCAGTCCAAAGAACATAAAATTATGTTAAAGCAAATGTTAAATGATAAGGATAAAGAAGAAATCAAACTAAATTCTATGAAGAAGCATGACTCATTGTGCAAGAAGTTGAGTTAGGAAAAAATACTCTTGATTATGAGAATATTTCTGAATTCGATGAAAGTGAAATGAGTGAGATTTCTATGGAAGATGAGGTTGATTGCTCTGAGTTTGTACGAAATCTTATTGAACCTAAGAAAAATTTGATTTCTGAAGATTCAATCGAATTCGTTTGTCTTTTAGAAAATAAAGGTTCGAGTGTTTTAAATGAAAAACAACAGTTTTTACGAAAGTACAAAGCGTTCCGAACCACGTTTTTGTAAAAACCGGACTGAACAAAAATGATACTTCAGAACTAATGACCCTAGTTGATAATGATAATGCAAAAGGTTGCAACAAATTCTTCTGGTCATGACCAATCGACAATGCAGATGAAACAAAAGGTCTGTCCGAAATGACCTCATGGAAAACAAAGGGAAATACGTTTCAGAACCATGGAATCGTGTTAACCTTTTTTAACAATAAGGTTGGACCTAGTGACACTAAAGGTGTTCCAAGTGAAACCTCTTCAGAACAGACTGATCAACCAATCCGAAAGGAAAACCCAAAGTCTAACATTCACAAATCTATGGCTAAATTAATTGAAAAGAAAAGAAGGAAAAGGCATTTGCGAAAAAGAAGGAAAAGGCATTTGCGAAAAAGAAGGCTAAAAAACATAAAGAATTTATTCAATGAAAAACAACTCCAGTTGAAATAAAACTTTGTGATCACAAAATGCAAGTTTCAAAATCGAAAAAGGGAAGAATCATGTTTTGAAAAGAAAATATATTTGGGTTGATAAGACTAAGATATTTCCTGTTGTTAGGAAATCCTCACATAGACCCACAATGGAGTGGGTTCCTAAATCTCTTTAAATGTTGCAGGTATTGTGGGATGAATAGTACGATTCCGAATGGTACATCGACAATGGCTGTTCCCATTACATGACTGGGAGGAGAGAAGAATTACGAGAATTTAGATGATTAACGGATGGCAGAAAAGTAAAATTTGGAAACAACGCTACAGGAGAAATCAAAGGGTACGAAATGATAACGAATGGTGAATTCTTTACTAGGAAGGTAGCATATTTGGAAAGCCTGCAACATAATCTAATAAGTGTTTCACAATTGTTTATAGGTACTGGGCTAAAAGTGTCATTTGATGATGATGGTTCAAAGATTATTAAGAAGAAGTCTAAGGCAGTGCTTATGAAGTCTAAAGCAAAAGGAGAAATATATTCTCTGAATTTGAAACCTATCAAAGGGAAGCCATCCATTTGCCTTCTTACGAAAGCATCTTCGGATGATAGTTGGCTATGGCACCGAAGGCTTTCCCATATGAATTTCAAGGATATAAACAAACCCGTACTAGTGATCTTGTACGTGGTCTACCTCTTCTAAAGTTTGAAAAGGAACATCTGTGTGCTGCTTGTGAGCTCGAAAAGCGAAGTAGGAAGAGTCACTCAACCATCATCAACACTAAGATCATTTGTTGATATGAGTGGTACATCTGCCATCGAAAGTATTTGTGGTGATAAATACATTTTTGTTATTGTTGATGATTTTTCTAGATTTACTTGGGTGTTCTTTCTTAGACAAAAATGAGATGTCACTCCGAAACTGAAAGATTTCATCAGGTAGATCGAGCTTCAATTATGAAAGCCTGTTCGGGAAGTTAGCAATGACAACGATTCAGAATTGAAAAACCAAGCGTTTGAAGACTTCTTAACTGACAAAGGGATAGCTCACAACTTCTCTACTCCTTACACTCCATAGCTGAACGGAGTTATTGAAAGATAAAAGTGCTCTCTCTACGAGGCAGCAAGGACGATGTTTTCATTTGCAAATCTTCCTCTTTACTTCTAGGTTGATGCTATTGCAATTGTTTGTTTCATGTTGAACCGCTCATTTATCAACAATAGATTCTTAATTACAACTTATAAGATTCTGAACAATAGGAAACCTAACATAAAAGTCTTTCATGTGTTTGGTTCCAGTTGCTTTATATTCAATTCTAAAGAACATAGGACCAGATTCGATGAGAAATTTGATGAGGGCATTTTTCTTGGTTATTCGTTAAATTCAAAAGCATATAGGGTTCTGAACAAGAAATCAAGAAAGATTGAAGGAACCTATTATGTCACCTTTGCTGATAACTATGTGAAGAAATATAAGAAATCAGATCATGCAGATTGGGCTCAACAAAAAGTAAAACAAACGACATTATTTTCAAAATTGGAATTTTTCATGTTTAATTTGTTCATTTCTAAAATTGAGCCTAAAACTATAAAGATTGCTCTAGATCACGCATATTGGGTTCAAGCTATGCAGGAAGAACTTAGTGAATTTCAAATAAACAAAGTTTGGAGACTAGGTCCCACTCCGAAGGATGCCTCAGTCGTCGGAATGAAGTGGGTGTTTCGGAATAAATTGGATAAGGAAGAAAATGTGATTCACAAAAAGGCACGACTAGTTGTGAAAGGATACTTCCAAGAGGAAGGTATAGACTATGAAGAGATATTTGCACCGATTGTAAGACTAGAATCTATTCGGATCTTTCTTGCATATGCCGATCAAAAAAAATTTGAAGTCTTTCAAATGGATGTGAAGTATGGATTTCTGAACGGTGAAGTCGAGGAAACGGTCTATGTGGAACAACTACCAGGTTTCGTGAATGAAAAATAGCCAAATCATTGTTATATATTAGATAAGGTTGTGTATGGTCTGAAACAAGCACCTCGTGCATCGTATGAAACACTTATTCATTTTCTGAAACAATCAACATTTAAACAAGGTTCGGTTGACCCAACCTTCTTTTGCAAGAAAGATGGTGACCATTTAATGATTATTCAAATGTATGTTGATGACATCATTTTCAGATCCACTAATCCTATATTAACTGCTGAATTTTGAAATCTGATGGAAACTAAATTTGAATGTGTTCAATGGGTCCAATTAACTTTTTCCTTGGTTTAAAAATTAGATAGAGTTCAGAGGGAATATTTATCAAAAAGAAGCCTACACAAAGACGTGCATGAAAAATTTGGTATGTTAGGTGATTCAATGGTCAAGGTTCCAATGGCATTCGGAACGAAGCCTACACCATCCTTGGACAAGCCAACAACTGATATCACTCTATATTGCCAAATGATTGGATCTTTAATGTATCTAACATCGAGTCATCCTGATACTATGTTTTTTGTATGTTATTGTGTCAGGTTTTAGGTGAATCCCCGTGAACTATATATGATCACTGTAAAGAACTTATTACGATACCTCAAAAGAACCACCTATCTCGGAATTTGGTATCCTTTTAATTTTGGATTCTTTGTGCAAGCATATTTTGATGCTTGTCTTGGTGGATTTGGACTTGATCGTAAAAGCACTTCTGGGGGATGTCAGTTTCTAGATGGCAAACTTGTGAGTTGGCAATCCAATAAGCAGACTTGTCTCTCTTTATCTATTGCAGAAGCTGAATACATCGCAGCTACATCGTGCACTTCCCAAGTTGTGTGGATTCAAAATCAGCTTAGGGATTCTGGGATCAACCTAAAAAGAATTCCACTACACTGTGATTCAGAAACCGTGATCAGAATCTTCCATAACCCAATACAACACTCAAAGACAAACCTTATTGGACTGATATATCATTTTATAAATAAAGGATGGAAATGTTGAAGTACCCTTTGGTAGATCCTCTTGTCAACTAACTGATATCTTCACTAAGGCCTTAGCTGAAACAACATTTAATCGAATTTTACAAGGGATAGGCATGATTGAAGCTGACTCAGTTCCGAAATCCCTTTTGTAATCGAAATTTACTATTGATGTTCCGAATGTTTCCGAGCTTCAGAATGGTTTAGAATTCATTTTCAAAATTCTGACTGGTTCTGAGCTTCGAAATGGTTCGGAATTTACTATTCATCAGGGTTTCAGAAAGCTTTTGTATCCTTTGAATATTAAGTGTCTTCCGACTGGTTCCGAACTTCGGAATGATTTGGAAGTTATTGTTCATTTGTGTTTCTGAATTTATGTTTTTCTTTATTTATGTTTTTATCTTTTTCAGAAAATCAAAAATCACAAAAATATTTTCTTTAGTTCTATTTTATCTTTTTACAAAAAATAAAAAATTACAAAAATATTTTCTTTATTTATTTTTTTCAGGTGTTATCTTCAACATACCTTCTTTTGTCAGGAACAAATTCATGTTACCTCAATTCGGAACGATGGGGCATGTATAATTCCTAATTTATGTACTAGCTACGTATCCCTAGACGCATGTTGCTGCATGTTGTCGTAAGCCTCTGAGTCTCTACATTTGAATCTTTAATGAAACTTTGATTTCTATTGTTTCTTCCCAGTCATGCTACTAAATCACACAAGTCATCGAGCTACCTTACTCTTCTCACATTGAGTTAAGAGTTGACTGCTTTATCATTAATATTTAGCAGAGGTACACTTTTACCTTCGAAACCAATCTCAAATTTCTCCATCAACCTTGCATTCATAAAACGTAACCCATGAGACTCTCAGAATTACCACTGAGGTTTATGGTTACACAACATCTGTGTTGATGATCTTGAAATCATTATCACCAGGATTTTACATGAGACCCCAAATTTGAAAACCATTTCTGAATTGACAGTCAACAATTACATGTTCTAGATATTTTCACCAATGAATTGATGAATAAAACCTTTTCTGGTTTTTACCATTATCGTGTGAAATCTCATTTTTCTTTTTCAGTGATCTTAATGAAATGTTCTTAACTTAATACATTTCTTTCCAACAGATCTAGTTTTTTATTTTTCTTGAGATTTCTATAATATCCAGTCACTTAAAGAATATCCGAAGCATACTTGTTCTTATGGCTACACTGGTCAAAAAAGTACTTCTTCCAAATCTTCGGACTTATGTTGACTTTCGGAATTTGGTTGAAGCTTACGCCACCCTTGCAACCTACTTAAAATAAGCCTTTCACTATTTCTTATCAAATAGATGATTGTAATACAACGAGATACTACACAAGCACTTCCGAGTCTCTCTTGACTCAATAGGAAGAGAGCATTGCTCGGGATCCATCTGAATTTCATGTCAATTTTATTAGACATCACAGAATTCCTTAAATATAATTTGATTTATTTCTTTTTCTATGGCACACTCTTGCATACAAATCTTTATGATTTTTCCAAATCTGGTTCTAATTCTGGTTGATTACTTTTAACTCAGAGAACAGGTCTTCATGGATTGGTTGTTAATTCCATTGAGATGAAACTAAAACGACAGTTTATTGAGATAAGGATTTAAATCAGGTGCGTCTTTTCAAATCCTTGACATCATGCATATCAGTTACATGGCGGCTGACAGATGATGAGCTGTCACGCTATCCCAGGCTACTTTTACGGGATATGGGAACATCAAGCGGTGGCTTTCTCTCACCACTCACCACATGACGTATTTAAGGGTTTTTGACGGTTTGTTTTCTCTAACCACTCACACAATTTTCAAAACCCTCCAAATAAAAACCATTTTTCTCTCTACTGTTCATCATCTTCCTCAAAGTTACAAAGGTAGGATCATCATAAACCACTTGATTTTCTGCTTAATCAACATTTGTCTTCATTCTAAACATCAAGCCATGTCAAAATCTCATACTCGATCTTGACTTTTCTCGTTACCAAGAAGTCCTAAGGCCGATGATTGAATGCTTAAGGTTATCGCCACTGGCTTAAGCTCTAACCATGGTAGAATCTGTTCCACTGGTCCATCTTTCTAAGATGTATTCTTCTGCAACCCACTTTCAAGTTGATGGAATCATTACCTTCAAGGTTGCCTCTAACAAGACCTCGATCAACAAAGCCTATTTCTGCCGAATTCCAGGGCTTATTTCATCTGAAGAACTTGTTGATCCAGAATAAATTTCCTCTGATGCACTCATCGAGATGTTTCACCTGATGGGATACGTTGGAGATATCTACCTATTGACAAAGTCCAGGAAGCCCTTTCTTCCTCCAATGTGGAACGAGCTCTTAACTCTTCTGTTCAAGAGGTTTTCCGGACGTGTTGCTGGATCTAACATTACGAGTAAGTTGTTATACACCATTATCTATGGTCTATACCATGGAATTAATCTTGATTATGGATTGATTTTGTGGACTCAACTTATTCAGAGTACTGCTTCAACCAGTCGCAATATCGAGATATCATGTGCTCGATTTTGGTCCTTAGTAGTCAAACAAGCCCTAAACCACTACAAGGTTCAACTGATGACTGATTCTGACGTAGCTACAATTCTGATTCTTCAGAATTCAACCTTTATGATGTCTGACCCGAGAAAATTCAATTTGGTGGGTTCAATTCTGGAAGCAATGTTGGGAAAAGTTCCTTCAGATACTGCGATTGTGCATGAGTATCGCAAGCAGCCTACATCCGGTGTTCGCCCGATGTCATATGAACTATGAAAGGCTATCGAGGAAGGAGTTAAACCAAAAAGGGGAATAAAGAGAAAAGTAAAAGTTCCACCTTCTGAAGTGGTGAAAACTCTAAAGAAGGTCAAAATGCAAGCAAGGAAACCGAGATCACCATCTCCGGTTGTTCAGGAGGCTTCAGAATCCATAACTCATACTGATATTCAAGAGGATGCTACATTTCATAACGAGGTAGATGACACAGCGACAACTTCGGAACCAACTCCAACTGAATCAATTCTGAAGGTATCCACTCCACATACTTCTTCTACTACCTTATCTGATTTCTTTCAGATGAACACTCCTCCATCCTCTCCGATCACCACTACCATTCCAATTACTTTTATTCCTCCACTACCACCAAAGATTTATGTGGGTGTTTCTCTTCCACAAATCTCCATTCCTCTTTCTACACTTATCTTTACTGATTACAATATTCCTACTACTTGTAGAAGTACAATAGAAGTCACTGTCACCAAATCCGTTTCGGAGGAGGTACATACTTCCAACATTCATGTCAACGTATCCGATATAGGGGCAGATGCCAACATTGGTGTGAAAAAAGAACAAGCACCTCAACAACATCTCCATTACGTGAAGACGATCCATATATTCTCTTTGGGGATGATCAAGAAAACATCACAGCTTTTGTTTTCGGTCCTTTCACCGTCCATCAAACCAGTGATGATGATGAAGCCCCGATGACAAAAGGCAATTTAAACGTCTTAATTGGTTTCTCTGTTAGAGTCTTCGAAATATACCTCTTTATCGAACTGGTAATACATGCTCAAATCCCATCATGCTACTGTTGAGATGCTAACAAAGGGACATGCGAAAGTCCTTGAAGACTTGACCAAAGAAATTGAAGTCTCAAAGAAAACTATTTCAGAAACGACCGAAAAAGTTGAAAAACTACACCAACATGATACATCGTTTATGGTTGAGTTCAGAACCTCTGATGACATCAATATTGAAGCCATGAACAAAGTCATTGCAGGGTTTCAGACTTCCTTACATGCGAAGAAGGAGGCTCTCTCCTTAGTTCTTTCACAGATCAAGCTGAACAACACCGAACAAAATGCATATGTTGTCTTGAAGATTGAGAAACTCCAGAAAGATCTTGCTGCAAAAAATAATATCATGGATAAATTGGCTGAAAAGACTGAGAAAGCCAAGATTCTTTTGGTGAAACTGCAGTAAACAAACAAGCGAATAGATGATTTAGAATCTGAGAAAACAGTTGTTAAAAGCTATGTTTATGAGATTAATCATTACCTACACTGACTTGTGGAGACTCGTGACTCCTTACTCACAGTATTAGTTCGAAAACACCTTTCGAAAAAACTTAAACGTATCTTTGCGATGCTAAATCAGATTGAGGGTGTTTCAGATAGTGATGCTCTTCTGAAACAACAGGGAGACAAAGAGGAACATCAATCAAAGCAAAGGACTGATGAACATCACGAAAAAAAACCGAAGTCTAATGCTTAGATGGGTAATGAAGCTTCTGCATCAAGTAAAGGCAAAGAGAAAGTGTTTGATGAAGAAGAAGAGCTTTCTGAAGGAGAAAATCTTGTGAGAAAGAAGTGCGATAGGGAACTCGATGATATTTTGAAACTTTGAAAAGAGTTAGAAGATCAAGAAAAGGAACCTAATATTTCCAAAGTCACTCTTGAAACTCAGAAGTCACTCTTACCTCTAGACGATGGATCAAATTCAGAGGGAAGCTATTGTTGATTCGAACATCCATTGGTTGGAGCCTTCGGTTTCTTTTGTTTTGAGTAATATGGCGGATTCTTAACTAGATTTTTCAATCACTCCTAGGACTTTTCTGTTTCGATGCTTTGGGAAGATTGAGAAGGCACTGCTCTCTAACTATGATGTTAATCATATGCTCTTATCTTTCTATATTAAATATACCAAGCCTCAATTCAACACTTAGAGTTCGCAGAAGATTGTTGCTTTGAGGTTTTATGCACCTGTTCCGACTGAAAACTTTGTCAACATAAAATTCAAAGGGTTCCCAGGAGCAAGTCGTACCGAAGATTACTTCACTTTGGCAGATTTACCATTCATGAATCTGTATGACTGGATTTCATTGTTCTTGATTGTGTCTGAAGACGAATAGACATACGAGCCAATTGTTGCACACTTGAAGACGATGTTGATTTGCTACATTCACAAAATTGCGAAAATGGATGTAGAAATAGTGTCAGTTCCGAAGAAAAGGCTTGTTCTGAAGCCTGAAGAGGAACCAAAGGATCTACATAAGCTCAAGCTGGGTAAAATCCGAAAAGAAAATTGGTGAGTGGTGGACCAACTTAAGGATGGTCAAGATGTTCAGAAGAGTATGTTCTTCTTGCGAGACAAACACTTATACTCCACTGATGCTCAGAACTCTATCATTAGATTAACTAAAGCTTGTAAAGGTAACACCATTGCTAATTAGAAATGTTTCTCAGACATGATCAAATGGTACTTCGTTTTCAGGAACACCTTTCTGAATTTGATGCCGAGATTATTCAAGGTGCAGAAAAGACAACTGTGATGCTCTCCTTCGGAATTTGACACAAAGGGGAGATTGTTGGGCTTAATATTGTTGTGTCAAATTTTTGTGCTAGTATAGTCTTATTTACCGATTTGCCCCTTTCCATTCACAATTTTACTTTCTATACTTAGCTTATTTATAGTGCATGCATGTATCAATTAGGGTTAACGTTTCGGTTGCCCTATGTAGCTGTCACAGAGAAGTTCTTCCTTGGACTCTTCTACAGCTATTCTAATCAAACCATTTGACACCATTTTGATGTTTGTTCTTGTCCTTTAATTCTGGTAATTTGTTATAGAATCTATCGATCTTATTTATTGTTCTAACATAAGGCAGTATACCTAGTCACGTAGTAGTATAGTATAGTATGTAAGGAGTCGAACACAAAGAATGGAGACTTTAAACATAAAATAAATGTTAAAAATTAAACTAAAAGAAATAACTTTAATCAGGGTTTTTTTTTATCTAATTTTGCAAGTTCAAAAAAAACTTCAATCAAAACAATCAACTATTAAGACTTTAAACTTAAACGAGTAACTTGAAATGATTTTTAATCAATGATAAAAGATATTTTCCTTTAGCATCAAATCCCCTCTTTTCCTATGGTTTATTTCTAATGGATTAAATACGTTGGTTACCAAATTAATGTCTTACTAGTTATGATGTTTCAATTCCTAGTAAGTACCAATCTATGAACTACAATGTAATGATTTAGCACAAGTGGACACTAAATTGATTTTAAAGATTATTTGGCCTATAGATGATAAATCTAATAATTACCTATCTAAGATTAAGACAAGCAAATAAAGCACATATTACGAATTAACATGCTCTCTAACACAATCGAAGGTACTAACTTTTACCACCTAACTCTAGGATTTATTCAATCACTAGATCTAGCAATTTAATGGTCATAAACAACTAGATATCAAGTTTATGCAATAAGAATTATCATCTAATTGCACCAAAATTGTAGGAAAATCAATAAACATTAGATGTTAAACATGCTAGTATTATCAATCTATCAAACACGATTTAAACCAACACAATTTTGATGTTTGTTCTTGTCCTTTAATTCTGGTAATTTGTTATAGAATCTATCGATCTTATTTATTGTTCTAAGATTAGGCAGTATACCTAGTCACGTAGTAGTATAATATAGTATGTAAGGAGTCGAACACAAAGAATGCAGACTTTAAACATAAAATAAATGTTAAAAATTAAACTAAAAGAAGTAACTTTAATCAGGGGTTTTTTTTATCTAATTTGCAAGTTCAAAAAAAACTTCAATCAAAACAATCAACTATTAAGACTTTAAACTAAAACGAGTAACTTGAAATGATTTTTAATCAATGATAAAAGATATTTTCCTTTAGCTTCAAATCCCCTCTTTTCCTATGGTTTATTTCTAATGGATTAAATATGTTGGTTACCAAATTAATGTCTTACTAGTTATGATGTTTCAATTCCTAGTAAGTACCAATCTATGAACTACTATGTAATGATTTAGCATAAGTGGACACTAAATTGATTTTAAAGATTATTTGGCCTATAGATGATAAATCTAATAATTACCTATCTAAGATTAAGAATAGCAAATAAAGCACATATTATGAATTAACATGCTCTCTAACACAATCGAAGGTACTAACTTTTACCACCTAACTCTAGGATTTATTCAATCACTAGATCTAGCAATTTAATGGTCATAAACAACTAGATATCAAGTTTATGCAATAAGAATTATCATCTAATTACACCAAAATTGTAGGAAAATCAATAAACATTAGATGTTAAACATGCTAGTATTATTAATCTATCAAACACGATTTAAACCAACACAATTAAATCCATAAATAATGAAATCAACTCATAGTATGAGGGTTCATCCTCAACAAATGAAAGTAAAAGGGCATTAGCCCATAATCATTGTAGAAACAAACATAATCAAAGAGTAAAACCAAATTAAACAAAGTGAAAACTAATCAAACCGAAAGATTAATGATGTTCATCTCGTAGATCTCTCAATCCATTGTTCTCTAATCAGAAAATTTTCTTCATAGGGTTTCTAGAAAATATGTAGTTGCAGGTATCAGCAACTCTATCTAAAATTTGACCTAATGATCGATTTATGTAGTTGCCAAAAATAGGCTCCACGTCGTGGCATAATGCTTGCCATGGCGAGGGAGATAGTTTTGTTACGTAGGCTTCAAGAATTCATGCAGATCATCGAGAATGTTCCAAATCACCACGTTGTGGCATATATGTCACCACGACGTGGCATCTTCTTTTTGCACGTTTTCTTCTCTTCTTTACCTCTTTATGAATGCTCCAACCTCCAAGTTTCCAGCCTTGTTCAGTTTAGTCATTTTCCTTTGAGAATTTTCTTTTTGGCTCTAAAATAGAAATTATATTTTATAAGCACCAAATATCTTTGTAGTTAACCAAAATGAAGCTAAATTTACTGAAATATTTCACTAAATATATGAATAAATATAGCTATATCAACTAGCATTTTTGTTGGTTGATTCTTGCTTGGTAGATACATTATATAGAGCTTCTTTTTTGGAGCATAATGCATCACTTCATCAACTTTCATCTCCCATGAGAATCAAAGTCTTCAAAGGTTGTAACACTTTACTTTCTATTGTTTTTTTAATCACTCCTAGCTTTGCAAACTGATCCTTGGTAGGTAAAATGGTTTTACTTTATTCAAATCTAAAAATTCTTTTGTTGCTAATTACATTGAATTTGTCACTATAATTAGACTCTTTTTTTAATAAAACCCAAAATGACTCGCCTAAGTCATATATGTACCATAGCTTGACTCGGACAAGTCAAATCAGTTTTATCTGGAACATGGTTTTTTACGAACTTTACCATATTGTAGTGGTGTTGATTATGATCGCATGTGCAGAATTAGAAAAGATCTAGTGAATCATCATGTAAACTCAAGAATACACGGAGTAAATAAATCTGTTTAAACTCATATTAGATATAGAAAAAATATACAAATGGGTTTGTACATATTTCTCTCTCTAGACTAACACTCCAAAATGATCATACTAAATATGAGTCTCACTCACTTCCTATTTATAGGAAAGACAACTCATTTACACATCAATAAGGGTAAATCACAAATACATCGAAACGTGATTTTGCACCCTAGCATTCTCCCCCTCAAAGTTAGGATTAGATGTCCGGTTCAATATCCAACGAGCTTGCGCGATCAAGATGAAACTCCCCTTCGAAGTAACACCGGTCTTCAAATCCGCAAATGAATATCCGACAAACCCGCTTCGAATACCCATCGTTCTCCCCCTTTTTATAATCAAAAAATGATTATAAAATCCATTAAGGGTGAGAAGCACCCGAAGAATAAACTTAACAATACTCCCCCTTGATGTGTACCAAAAATGAATCACCAAAAATCTTGCACGGAAAAACAATCAAGAAAAAGCCTCAAAAAATTTCCAATTTGTGAAATTTTTTGACTTTTTGGGTGAAAGTTGCAAGATTTTCCAAAATCCCGGTAAAAAATGTCACTTTCTGAATTTTGCAGGGACCCGTTGCGCCAAAAACAACTTAATATGCGAAACTCTACCCCATTTACGAAACTGGGCATAAAGCATAAATTCGCACAGACTGTAGGGACCAGAAATGAATATTCTTCAATTTCTCAGAAAATTAGCCTAATTTCGAAGTTGGATATTTATTGCCAACTTTTCGAAACTTCAGGGACTCATTTTGAAACTTCTGCATTCTTCACTTCTAAGCTTTCGGAAATCTGTCCAACTTTTGAATATGGGAATAATCTTCCAATTCGTTTCACAGGGACCAATTCGCTTTTCATGTACTTCAATACCTCGCCAGTAAAAACGAAGCACAACCCTTGATAATGAACTACAACACTTCGTTAACAAAGCACGACATACATTCAAAAACGAACCCATCGACTCCTAGTTAACGAACTCCTTTCTTTGACTTTAGTTAACATCCACTTCGCTTTTAATCTTAGACCATTGATAACGAAAATTTTGAGACTCCAAAATCAAATTCCCAAATATAAAAAACATAATAGACTTCATTTTCGCTTTTCATTCATCATCAACTCAACATCACAAAATTCAAACATTCGTTCTTTAGCCCCAAAATCAAATCAATATCTCAGTCCAAATCATGATTCTTGACATCGTCAACAACAAACCAAATTCATTGATAACACAAGAACCTTCCCATGTCGACATATACCATCGATAACGGATAATCAAATCACCAAACCAAAACCTTCGAAACATTGACTTCAAATTACAGTCGACATGAAAAATATTTCGTCATTCATATACTCACATACTCAACATTCCATTATAAGTTACTGATTTCATCCCCAAAATCAATATCGATATCGAGCACATACTCCATCCTCTAATCAATTCGTTACATTTCCAATTTCATATCTTCGATAGGAATATACAGACTAAAATCGATTTTCAAAATCTTCCAAATTGAGCTTTGATTTTTGAATTCTACCATCAATATCAAATTTAATCTTGATATCGAGCCTTCATCTTTCGAAATCACCATTCAATGCTTGAATACTAAGACCTCGACATCGATTACTGACTCTAACTCAAACCTTCTCATATTGAACTCTCCAGATGCACGAGTCGTACCATTCCAATCGGCCAAAATCAAACTACCTTCATATATCGAAATTTCTAGCCTTCGATTTTCATCAGCACTTGACCACAGTACAATCAAATCAAAATCGAATTTCTTCAAAACCATCAACATCATGATTTTGATTTTAAAAAGTCAACTCAAATAAAAACAACAAGCCTTCGATTTTAATAGACTTTCTAGTCGAGTATGGCTTCTAAATCACCAATCGATATTATAATCAACATTCATCAATACTCAATCGAAGTGATTCAATTCACAGTAAAAGAAAATGAAACTTCAAGAACCCGATCATAAAGAAAACTACGAAGGTACAACACTTTTATACGTATTAAGCATAATGAAGAACTGAGTGTAAAACAATCGATTTGTAGAATCAATTAATAACGAATGATCAAAAGAATTTTGGGCTGAAATGTTTTGGACTTAATATCAATCGGTGATTGGGCTCAATTTTGAATACCAATACTATCAAACATTTTATTTGAATCAAAGTGAATTATGATGAATAGTAACAATTCCAATTGTAAACAAAAAAAAATCAATTTCAAATTTAAATGGAAATTATGAGACTATGATTTTGATTTTGGTTTGATTTTGATCTAAACAAAAATAATTGGATCAATCAATGGGGTTGAAACGGATTTGATCCAATGAGACAAATCGATCAAAAATGAAACACATAAACTACGAATCGAAATCATGGACGTTTTGGAATCCATTTGAGAATTTGAGATACCTTTTTGAAGAATTGTGTTCTATTTTCAACGAACGAATCATATTTAAAAGATCTCGGTTCTTTTGTCGAAACGAGAAAATCTCCAATTTGAACATTATACCACCCATTATGCGTGATGTACAACTCGTTCTTCGTGTTCTTCAACGATCCAAGAACATCTTCAAAAGACCTACCCTCACTTTTGGGTTTTGACTTCAAATTCAATGCAACCTTTGGAAATTGTTGCTTTGGAACCCAAATTTGCTTAACAGATTTCGGCTTCACAACATTTGATGATTTTTGTGAATAGACCTGCTTGTTTTAGCATTTAATCTTCTTCTTCTTTTTATTTCTCATCTTTTTGCATCTTGAAGATTTGATTTCAAGAACAAACGCACTTTCCACAACTTCAATTTTATGACTTTGACTAAAATCTTTTGGAGTTTGATACTTGTGAATTTCTTGGATCATCGGCTTTCGATAAAGAATCATTCCTTCAAACGAATCACAAGAACATAAAATATCATCGGTTTGAACTCCAATGGAGCAAAAAACTTTTTCATTATGAAAATCAACTTGAATCTTCTTATCATAAAATTCAAGAACATCAAGAACATCACATTGAACTCCATTGTGTTGAACTTCAACAAACTTAAGAGCATGAAGATCATTTGGGTTTTCAATTAGAGAAATGTATTTCTTATTAAACAAATCCCTTTCTTCTCTTTCCTTTTGATTTCTACTACGGACTAATATGGACAAGGCGATTTTATTCAACCATAAAATCTTACAAATTAGTTAAATTTATCTTCACTGACTTTGTATTTGATATCTTCAATGATCACAACCCAAGAATCATATGGCAAATCCAACATGATCACAAGAACTTGAAATTTTCTAGAGAGAGAAAGTGATTTTAAATGGGTTTTTGAAAAGAGAAAAAGTAAAAATCACTTGAATTCTAGTGAAGAAAATCGAATCTTGAATAGAGTGAAAGATAAATTTGATTTCTAGAATCCAAAAACTGTCTAAATCACGAAGATCAAAACTCAAAATGAAGAACCACCAAATCAAGAAAGCCACCATGGATCTATTCTTGATCCAATCAAGAACACCTACTCTAATACCAATTGAAGAAGTATTGAATCGAGTAATGAATGTAGAATCAGAGTAACGAGAATTAAGAACACTGAGAGTAAATAAGATATTGTTTCAGATTAATTATGCTTCACGATTAAAAAGAGAGAATAGACAAGACAGACTTCCAAAACTCTTATCTAACTCTAAGTAACATTTCCTATTTATAGAAAAACAGTAAAGCATACAAAAAAAATTACAAAGGACTAAGCTTTCTAGTTTCGACACAAAATGCCTTTGTAATAACATTACATTTCGACACCTTACAATATAATTTTGACTCTTACACATATCCACGCATAACCACCTAAAAATCATATAAAAGCGTGAAAATCAATAAATTTTACAAATTTTATGTAAAAGTACTGAAATATGCCAAATGTATTAGATTTAAAGCCTAAACATGATACAAATGCATGAAATAGATGCCCTAAAAGATGAGTAAAGTGCATATGAAAACATTATCATATGTCTTACAACCATCCAAATATTATAGAACTAGAAGATACTAGATCACTTACTAGGACTGCTATTTATACCTTCTAGGTTTTTTAATCCGGTTCTTGTCATAAAGATAACATACCTTGTATCATTTTTGTGAGTTAAAATGTATATAGTTGTTGTGACATGTACAAGTGAGAGTTTTTTGGAAATAGTTCCACTGTGACAACAAATTATAACACAAAGTACATATGCCTATTGTGACGAACGTTTTTAGGATTATCTATGTTTGGCAATGTTTCATCTTCAAATTGTTCTGGCATTGAGGGTTCCAAACATATGCATGGACGAAGTTCAATTTTGGTGATCTATTGACTAAGGTTTTGCAGTTAGAGTACATGAACTTTGGAGCATTATTGACTTTGATCAAATTTTATTCTAATCATTTGTTTTTGAATTCAAAATCTCTATATTGCAGAGTCAAGAACTCAATCAATTATAAAAGCAATTAGAAATACAAACAAGAGAATGTAAAAAGATCTAGTTTTAGCTTGTATTATTTGGATGTTGCAAAACTACATGTGCATATAAAAATGAGACTGAAAGTTACAAATGACTAATGTAACAATAATATTTATAGTACCCTCACATATAGAAAAAAGTATAGTAGGACTTTGACTCTTAGTGTCACCAACTGACTGTGCCTACTAAAATACATACATACATATATATATATATATATATATATATATATATTGAAGAACTATTATCTTCAATATAGAAAGCTACGTAATCCTTCGACTTTACAAAATAAAGACTTCAACTTTGCAATATCATCACAACATTTGACTCTAAAATATCCCCCTCTGTGATAGATATTAAGTCTTCATGGTCCAGGTAAAGTATTCACAACATCTTACAAAACTCATCGTATCTCCATGTACCAACAGGCGATTTTTCTTATCTCGATTCTATGTTCGTTAGAGTTCTTCTTACACTTGCTGATTCTAAGAAGACTACTAGTAGGATTCACATTTGGAAACATTTCCTTAAAATTTTTATGAAAGAAATATTTCTTCTTTCCTCCCTCCTTCATGTTCTTCCCTTGAAATACCACACCTTTGGGTTTCATCAAAATCTCACCATCTACATCATCATTGTCGTTTAAATCCTCCCTTATTCCTAAGTTTGGATTCTTAGGCTACTTTTTTAAGTAATAGAAAATTTGAAGTCTGTTAAACTCAAGTAGGAAAAATAATTATCAATAAAGTTCTTGATATGCCTATAACCAGTGATATGTTGCCTTGTCTTATATCAAATCATCCTCAATATATCCAATGATATTTTCCAATGTGATAAGATCATTCAAGCTAATCAGAGGAAATACGCGATGGTGAATTCACATGGAGTGTGATTCGATCGGATAACTTTGTACCAATAGTTCAGAATTATTCCTTTTAAAATCCCATCTTTTGTTTTTAAAACAAGTTTGATTATATTCTTTAAAGACAAGACTTCCTCTTCAGGTTTTCCAAGAACAACATGAAATGTAATCTTCAAGATTTTGAATTCTTATCTATCTTGATAATATTTAGAGAACTTAAACTAAGAAAATATGAAGATGGAAGGATTAAATGGAAAGTCAAGCTGATTAAACTTTTAGTTTTCAATCAAATAGATTCTCGTTGGCTATTTTTCGAAAGCATCAACTTCTCCATAAGCAACATTCTCAATTGTTTCATAGCACCATGTCTTGTTGATATCACCTTTTTCAAGACCAGGTGGATCATTTTCCCTCTGCCTCATGATACTATTAAGTTGCATAAGCTTCTTAATCTCTATATCATGTAGTCTTTTCCTTTCTTATTTAGTTGGCACAACATGTACACCTTTTTCTTTGTTCTTCTCTTTAGTAATTGAAATTTGTTTAATAATCTATGAACGTGAACCTCCTTCATTGATATTAACAGCCTTCTTTGACTGTAACTTTGAGATATCAACATTCATTGTCGAAGTTATAGTTGTAGTCACCGTTTGTGGTGTAGTCACTGTTTGTGGTGGGCTATGAGCATAACATCATTCCTATGGTGTTCATGCAACCCTAATTGCTTTGATCTATGTTTTTCTAATTTGAACATACAAAACTGAATACCAAAGTAGTAAACCCTATCAACTAGCATATAATTCAAAACTGATATATGATTAGGGTTGGAAACATTACCTTGATTGTTATGTAGCAATAATAATCACAATCCTTCTTTATCTTGACTTCTGAAAGCCTAGTGCCCTAACTGTTGCACCTCTAATGGAGTCACAAAAACCCAATGCATGAGGAAGACTTTGAGAGTGAAGGATTTCGACTAGGCTTCTCTTAGAAGACTTGGTGGCCGAACATCCTTAGTATAGGGGTGTATTTATATTTGTAGCTGCTAGGGTTTTATGTGGAAACCCTAATAGGACTGCTTAAGCCTTAAGCAGCCCATGAGCTCCGTCCTTAGAGTCAATGGACAAAATCTTATGGGCTTCCCCATAAATTTCGTCCACTCCAATCTATGGAGTCCATCATACCAATTATGCAACTATCGATGATTTTCATAACAATCCCCCAATTATTTAATCAGTCTCTTTTGATCACCAAATTAATTCCAAATCAATTTCTGATCAATACTAATTAAATAATATGGTTTCCTAATAATATATTAATATTTTAATATATTAATAAAACCATTTTGAGTACTAATTTATTATTCATATAATAAATCCTACAATCTCTCATCTTGTCATCCTATCGAGTTGCATGAGTGAAGGCAACCCAAAAGGACCATGCAGATAATCGGGTCAACTACATACCAAAATACTTATGGGCTTAGACACCTAATCCAACAGTCTCCCACTTAGATAAGTGTAATAACTATTTTGCAAGTACAACTTTAGAACCTGATCAACAATCGTAGCTTTCAAAAGCCGCTGTGAACTCTGATCTTATCAGAAACACGTCCTTTAGATAAGGGATTATAATCATTCTCTCTGTCCATCTATTGTTTATGTATTTCCGATTTATGATGACTGACTAATTAAACAAATCAAATCAGTCCTGGCTTGGCCAAGCCCTTAGGGTGTCATCACTAAATCATCGAGGGGCCCAAAGATATCACTTTTATCCCTCTTAGGTAAAAAGAACGGATAAAATTCAACTCAAATGCTCGCTTGTACCTACTCATTAAATCGTACACAACAATATGTTTTATAACACCAAGTTACTGGTGCGTTTACATATTATCAATGTGAAACCGACTTGTAAATTACAACTCACACATCTCCGTTTCAGGAATATAAGATATTATCTTAAAATCACCCGTGATAAAATCCATGAAGTGATTCACATGAGCGTGGGTTTAATCCAATACTCAAATCTTATTTCAGGAGCACTCATGAACACTGCAGCATACTTTTTCTATGCTTAAAACGCTTCAGACAATCTACAGTCAGGTTCATAACAGTCTGGCATCAATACCTACTTTCAATGTATGATCGACTGTGGATGGTTTGAATAATCTTATTATTCGAGAAGTCAAAACATGCGAAGTGAAACACAAGAATACTCGAATCCAATATGGTCTCAAACTTTTGAGTATAAATAAAACACCTCTTATTTAGTCACCATATCGATGACACATTATTGATTGTATAATGTTTCAGATAATCAACCTATTACTTGAATTTTAACAACAGTTGTCCCATGCTCCAAGCATGCACACTATGTTTACCTATGGTCCATACTTTGTGAAATAGATCAATTGAACACATTTCCAATGATACTCATTACACAACTCTTAATCCTTATCATAAGTGTAAGAATACCAAATTCTTGCCAGTATTAGAATATGTTGGATTCTAACATTTTATGCAACGATCCTTTCGTAATGTCATAGCACCAAAGCCACCAAAACTTTGCCAATGATATTACAACGTGATCTATTGAAATTGTTACAAGGCAATTCTATAGATGTGAAGTTTCACATTCAAAGTATATTCCTTTAAACATCCTTCTTGCATAAAAGTTTCTAATCTAGACATAGATTCTTGATATCCAACTCCCTTTTAAGGAAACATTTCCATATTTTCCATATGACAACTCATTCTAAATAGAGTCCTATCTATTCATAATAATGTCAATATGGTCCATCCATTACTATACTTCGAACTGCCCACAAGTGACCAATCCTTGGCGAACCTTAGATTGTACTTGACAATTGTTTAATTATTTTAGTCATGTCCAGTTCTGGTTCTTATCCCACTTAATGCCATTGGAATTTGGAAAATTTAGAGCGGTCTAATATTACAACATATGCAATCAATCGTATACCAGAAGAGTTTGGGACACGATTCATGAAAAACGTGATACTTTACCAGTTTCTTGCTATAATATTGCCATATATATAGAATTCTTTTAAGTTGAACCTTTTCAACATAACATCCATATATATCTTTTGACTAAATTTGATTAAAATTTCTGGATCTAAGCTTTTAGATTTGAAATGAAGTATAAGTGCCTCTCCCTTAATTATAGCAAACAACTTTTCAACCCCTGCAACTTTGCAAAATGAAACTTTTGTTTTCTATAATTAATATTACTAACTTGTAACACTTAAAATAATAATAATCAAGCTCCCATTACCATGATAATTATATTCATACCAGCATAACATTTATGCTGCCAATAGATTTGACACATATTCAGAAATCAGCTAAACTTCTAGAAAACAATAGTTATTGGCTTTCTTAACCAATGTTCATGTTTCTGATGTGAGATGCTTTGATAAGCCTTTATCTAAGCTTCTCAAACTCATACACCTTTCTTTAGATATCTCACAAGTGTGTCTCAACTAATTCAGAACTTATAGCAATAAGTCCTAAATGTTTAGACTAATTGCCAAATTTCACAATTCGAACTATGGAAATGGATGCCATAATCATAATCGAATTTGAGAACGCAGATATTACGATTTCTATCTCCTTAAAATCTCTCTTAGTGAAAGCGTTTCCTCACAATCATTTTCATGAGGCGGAGAGAAACCTTATCACTTAGATTTTAAGGTGTATGTGTTCCTATCCATGTGAATTTTTTTTGTAACCATAATCATAAGACAAGGTTTGTGACAAGTCCAAACTCATATGGACTGAACTTGTTCAATCTTAATTTCTTGCCTCATGGAAGCACAAGCTCCCACCATTGCTTCCAAGTTGTTAAGCAATTCACCTATACATATCAATGGACTTTCATTAATCAAGGTGCTTCGCCTCTATGCATTCAAATGAGAACTCATAGAACTCACATGCATAGTTAACTCAACTAGAATGGCACAGAAAATAAGAATATGTCAACTAGTGATTAATCAAATCTTGAAGATTTTCAAGATCATTAAGACTCCCACTGACCTCTTGACATATAAGATTCCCTTATCAAGAAACATTTCTTGACAAACAAATAGTCGAGAGTACGGATTCTTATTAACACAACATTTCATACAATCGGTCTTTGTCGGTCTTTGTCTTATCCAAGACATCACAACTTACCAATTTCAAATGTGCAGGAATAAGAAAACATTTCCTACTCCACACATGGTTGTGAGTGTTTTAAACTTACTGAAGACGTGTCACTCAATGTTACAATCTTGGAGTACGATTCTAAGACTTGATTTTGGAACGAAGTATGATTCACCTTTTGATTTAACCACTTCAACAATTCTTGATTCTTCTTCTTAGCAATACTAGTGCACTAAGTTGTCCTTAGAGGATCAATTGTGATGTGGTTTCATAATCACTAAGATGATCATAAAATATGATACAAAAGTACTCTCCCTCTTTTTCAGATTGGAGAAACTTTTATCTTTCTGCACAATTGATTCTTCTTATTCTTTCTGCCATTCACTGAAACTTTTCAATGATTCAGAATTACACTTAATATTGTAAGCATAACCACATTTACTAGACTTTTAGTAAATCATGAAGAATAATCTTATTTGTGGTGTACTTGACTAGTGCACAACATTGCGTACCAAATCTCCTAGTCTTTCACTTGACTCACATACCTATGTGAAGAAGGAATTAGTCTTAATTTCCAAAGTTCCAAGATTTCCATACATCACATGACTCAAATCGTATGATTCCAAGCTTTTGTCCAATTGAAACTTGGGTGATAGTAATCTTTCCTTACTTAGAAAATTACGACACAACCATAAATAACTAAGAGTCACATCCACTTAATATTGCTTTTAATAGAAACGCACAAGCATCAATTTTCACAAATGATATTGCAAGGATATATAAATAAGACAAAACTCAAATTTTATTTTATTTATAAAAGGTGCGGAAAAATTGTCCTTACAACGCAAATTCAAATGAAAACTATGCTATTACATATTCCTAATCAACTTATCATAACTCTAAGAAGCAACTCAAAAATCCGATCATCGAATCATGATCAGATTCAGCTCACTTCTTTCTTTAAGCTTCCTTTCTTTTCTTCGATCCTATAAGACATCAAAATGCAATCTTATCACATCACGTATTAAGAATCTAAAATAGAAAACTTAATAGAGTTAGATAGTGTATTTCACCTGAAGCAGAGTTATGCATCTTGACTCTCCCATCTTCGCGATCTCTCAGGTAAATCTGGTAGCTTTGCATCCAATGCCCCTTCTCTTGGCAATAGAAACAAATGGACTCTTTTGGAATGGTACACGAGACAATCTCAGACTTAGTCTTTCTCTTGACTAGAGAAAAACTTTGTAGACTTCCAATTTTGCCATTGTCAATGTCCATGGAGGGTTGGCACATTGATTTACCATACAGATTTGCTTGACCAGTGTGCCAAATCATCGCTGATCCAGTAGCAATAAGCAAATAAGTAAATTGTAGAGTCTATTGGATTGCGTCATGGGCTCGGTCCTTAGCCCAGTTTGAATGCCGGTCTTGGGCCTGTCCAGCCGTGCATAATTTTGTATTATGGTTTAGTATATAAGCTGCATGCACGCAGACTTATTAATTAACACTTTCATTGTTTTTACTTAATCGTTCTGTAAACCATAGATCGCCTCTACAACGGAAGTTCTTCATCGAGCTCTGCTGAGGCGTGACTCAGTTTTGGATCATAAGCATAAGTTTGATTCTGTTCTGTGTTTCTTCTCGTATTGATCTTAAACTTTTTGATTACTTTTTTTGTACTTGTGAAAGATCTAATCGATCTAAGAGTTTTAGATCTCATCAATTGGTATCAGAGCATGAGACTGTGTAATTTATACACATCACTTCTGTTGAAGAAGATCTTAGGGTTTTTAATTCCACATTGATTGATATTCATTGAGCCGTCACTCTTTATTGACGTATCTCATTAATTGTGGATCTAACCCTAACGATATATTACAAGTCTGATATTTTACAGGTTTTCAATCAAAAGTATCTACGATATCCATGGACGATTCACAAACCAATCCGATTAATATCTCCAACAGCATAGGGTCTACAACAAGAATACCGATCTTGTATACGCAAGACTATGAAGTGTGGACGCATCACTTTGAAGACTACGTGATTGGATCGGAAGACAATGGGTATCTAATCTGGGAAGCAATCACTTCAGGCCCATTCGCTCACTCAAGCACTTCAAAGATTGTTAAAACGCAGAAAGAATACAATCAGCTTGTCAATGACGTCAAAGACATTCCTCACGATGAAAAAGAGAAGTTTCAGTGCAACATCAAAGCTCTACGGATGATAAGGTTTGCGCTGCAATCAGATACGTTTCGTTTAATGAGTTCCTGTGCTATAGCTAAGGAGATCTAGGATAGATTGAAGGAACTATATTCCACAGATGAAGATCTAGAACACTCTATCCAAACTCTCTTATTATCTGAGTTTGGTGACTTTAAGCAAAAGCCTGAAGAAAAAATTGTTCAAACTTTCGATCGCTTCAATCATCTTTTGAGTAAGATAATAAAGCATGGAATTGAAAGAAAGGTAATAGAACAAAAGGTCACTTTCATGAATGGCCTCAAACCTAAATGGATGGCTTTTGTGTCCACCGTAAAAGCTCATGAACAGTTCAAGTCTTACTCTCTGGCAAAACTGGTGGGTATTTTAAAATCCCATGAGAATGCCTTATCAAAGGAAACGAATGTGGTCTCAGGTCTGGGTTCTTTAGCTCTTATCTCCAAAGGAAAGAGTTCGGTTGAAGAAGAAGAGGAATTAGATCTTGCAGATTTTGATCTAACCAACGAAGCGTACGCCATGATGGTGTCCAGCCCCAGAAAATTCATTAAGAAGAAATTCCCAGCCAACAAGAACCGAAACTGGCAGGGTAGTTACAGCGCTGAAAGGATCAAGGAGGAACCGAAGATAGTTTCAAAATCAGAAGAGTCAAAGAAGGAAGCTAAAGTTGGAGGAGACTCAGGGTTTGACTGTCATTATTGTGGAGGCAAAAATCATTTTGCTAAAGACTGCATGCTAAGAAAGAAAGAAGAAAAGTCAAACGAAGAAGATGAGGAAGCGAGCCTCTGGAGAAGATTGGAGGAAATAAAGAAAAGAAAGTCAGTTGTTAATAACTCTACCATGAATGCTTTAATTGTGTAGGGTGCAAACAACAGTGATGAATTTGGTGGTGTGGAGGTCTGTTCCACAGATTCGGAGGATGATGAAGTCAGGAAGCCCACTCATGGAAAAGCTATGCTGGAAAAAGAAGATCATGCTACAAGAAGATGCTTTGTTGTGACCGAGTGTGTGTCCCAAATGAGAGGACACACAACTGATGGGGGAGTTGAAGAGGAAAGGGAGCGAGAGGACAGATGTACTTTTGCGGCCAAGCCTGTTAGTGCTCAGATCAACGAATGTTATGAGTTGATCAAAAAGGTACAAAATATTCTTGCTTCTCTAAAAATACCTGCTAATAATTATGAAAAAGAATTAAATAATCTAAAGTCAAAATTCTCAAGCATAAGTAGCAGTCTCACCCAAACCCGTGTCACAAATTCTAACCTAACTGATCAAATCAGCAGGACTTCTTCAAAGAGTGAGGAATGAAGAATGTGGATCGAGCAAAAGGAAAATGAGTTAATTAGATCTAAAGATGATTCTATTTATTTGCAGAGAGACAATCTTAAACTTCTCAAACAGAGAAATGTTTTTTGTTTAATTGCTAAGAGACTTTATTTTAACATCACTCAGTTGCATCTTGATTGTGAAATAGGGAAGAAAATACATCATATGATTTTACCTTTCCTTTAATTAAAGGAGGATGAAATCGATGTTGAAGCATACAACTGTGAAAGTGTCGTATCTTCTGACGAAGTGTCTCCAGCATATAAAATAGGTATGGACAAAATTGAATCCTACATAAAGTCCAAGGACCACAAGGACATGCTCGAAAATCTGTTAGATGAAAATGATAGATTGAAACTGAGAGCCGACACTATACAAAAATTTGACTCCTTGAATGCCAACTTAAGTTCAGAAAACAAACTTGATGCTGCAAATACATCTGAACTTAATGAGGGTGATGATATGAGTGAAATTTATGTAGAAGATTTGGTAGCCTGTGCTGAATTAGCCAAAAACGAACCCAAGTCCAATAAAAACCTAATTTTTGAAAACTCTGTTGAGTTTGCTCGTTCGTCTACCGACAAAACCAAAGTTCTCAAAGCTAAAGCCGTCGTATACCAAAAAGTTCAAATCACCCCAAACCTAGTCTACACTGTGCCAGGAGTCACTCCACAACAAACTACAAAGTTAACAACTATGGTAGAAGAAGACAATGCTGGGGGATGTGACGAATTCTTCTGGTCGGCCCCAATAGACAATGCAAATGAGACAAAGGGTCTTTCTCAGATAACCTCATGGAGAGTGAAAGGTACATACATACCTGAACCGCTAAATGAGCCTACAAGGTATGATGTGCCGAGCACAAGTGGAACCAAAACTCCTTCAGGTGAACCAATGCAAACCACAAGTGATACTTCTTCAGCAAAAAGTGAATGTTGTGCCCATACTTCGAAACGAAAGGTCAACATTCATAGAAATCCGAAATAGGTGGCTGATCGAAAGCATCAAAGAAAGCTGAGTTATAAAAAGAATCTCTCAGAAAGAAAACGATTTTGGAATTCTCAAAAACCTGATTTTGTAAGAATAGAAAGGAAGAACAAATCAGAAGAAACTCAAGGAACCAAAAGAGCAGCTTCGGTCCTCATTGCAACATCAATCGAAAGAATGGTTTCGGTTCTTCAACCGATAAGAACCGAAAGGGTGTTTTTGGTCCTTCAACCGATAAGAGCCGAAAGGATGGTTTCGGTTCTTCGACCAATATGAGCCGAAAGGTTAGTTTCGGTCCCTTGACCTATTACAACTGAAAGGAGAGTTTCGGTTCGTTACCCATTAACAACCGAAAGGGTAGTTTCGGTCCGTCAACCAACAACAACCGAAAGGAATGTTTCGGTCCCTCATCCCATGGCAAACGAAATAACTATTTCGGTACTCATGCCTACAAGTATGATCATCAAAACCAAGAATCTAATGTCTCTTCTAAATCCAAATCTCTAAATTCCAGTCCTTCAGTCAAAAACCCCAGTCCTCCTAAATCAACAAAAATTAAAGTTTTCACCATTAAAAGAACAGATGAAACAACTTTAATTAAACACACATATATGGTTGATATTTCTCTTACTATTCCATGTCCTATAAAAGGCTCACAAGGACCCAAGAAACTTTGGGTTCCTAAATCTGCTTAATTTTTTGCAGGTTATACGTGACGAGCAGTTTGACGAAGAATGGTACATCGATAGTGGCTGCTCGCTTCACATGACAGGAAGGAAGGAGGAACTAAGAGAGTTTTGTGAAATATGGCAACAACTCTTTTAGAACTATCAAAGGCTATGGAATGATCACTAATGGCGAGTTCTCTATAAGGAAGGTAGCTTATGTTGAAGGGCTCCAACACAATCTCATCAGCGCATCACAGCTGGTTGTTGGTACTGGATTAAAAGTATCATTCGACGATGAAGGATCAGAAATTGTCAAGAAGAGATCAAACAACATTCTGTTGAAATCAAAGCGAAAAGGGGAAATGTCTCCCCTGAACCTCAATCCGATAAGAGGTAAACCAGTAGTATGTTTACTCACAAAGGCTCACTCCAATGTGTCACACCCCAAAACCGATAACGGCGGAATACGTTTCGGGGTGGATGACGTAGTGGACAGTATCATCACAATTGCGTAATAATAGAAACAAGAAACATACAACCATAGCATTATATAGTGAATTGAATTACAAGTGTATTGCGTAATGTTTAACAAACACTCAAAAGTAATTCAAAAATAAGAGATGGGTCTTGTGTGCTCCACCTTCTCCAAAAATGCCGCGTCTGTACCTGTCTATCTTTGACCTGAAGATACAAGTTATTTTGAAAACAATTATCAGCATAAAGCTGGTGAGTTCATAAGAGTTTAGTGTGAGTTTTTGTATACAAAGCATTAGTGTTTAAAAATGTATCATTTATGTTCATAAGTAGTAGAAACTTAGAAAATCCCATATTTTCCAGGAAATACATTGTAAGTGGCAATCTGTGAAAAGTATGCATTCTTTGTCTCTTTGAAAACCAATTTATTGTAAAAATACTTTGGCAAATCTCCAAATAACAGTGTGATAGGATAAGTTAAGCCCGTGACCAATGATAGAGGTGTGAGCTTCCTTTAATGTTGGATATTTACTTACTTCGGGTTGTGGTTTAACATTTAGTGTAGTATTCTAGTGTAATTGTAGGGTATTCCTTGTAATTTACCAATAGTGAGAATAATAGAGAATCCCATGACCTTCCCGGTCATGCACAGTGTAGTGAAGTAGTGGCATCCCTGGGCCTGAACGGCGCGGACTGAGTTAACAATCGGGATGTAATAGCGTCTGCCCCCGTATAGATCTATACATGTAGAGTCGTCTCCTGCTGGAACACTCTGGGCGTAGTGAATAGCGAATAGAGTATCTCGTAGTGGTTTAGTGTATTATTGTTTGTTTAGTGTTTTCTCTGTTGTTATAGTGTAGTAATCTTTTAGTATTGATCATAGTGTATTCTCTTACTAGTGTATCGTCTAGTGATAGTGAGTATTATAGTGTAGTTAGTAATAGCTTTAGCGAGTAGTAGCGGTAGCGACCCTAACCATACCTATTATGGTTATCTTAGTGGGGATGTTTCTTAGCACGTTAGTGACTTTAGCATTAAGTGAAAGCAGTAATATTCGTATCCCACACTGATATACAGATTTTATATAAGTAGGAAATCAACAACAGTCGGACGGATAACTACTACCCTAAGCCCACAATCAAACAAGAACAGGAAATAGGGCGAGATATCGGTCCTAAGTCCTCCAAGTCTTATTTATATAAATATATCAGAGTGGTTACATTTTATAAGCAAATTGATTAAATAAAAGTATTTTGCCAAATGAATATTTAAATTCTGGTTCAATGTTTAAAAATAGTTTGAAAAGGGTAAAACCCGTTTTTAAGGCATAGGGGCAAATCACATGTGATTTGAACTAAGAGTAGTGAATCACATGTGATTAATCCCTGTAACTCGGAAATGGTTCTGTAAAACTTTACATAAACATTTGTAAGCATCTTGTATCTCCCCCCTAAAACATGTAAAACACTTGAAAGGTTCATTAAAGGGGTATGAACTCACCTGAAATCGCGGAAATCGGGTGAATCGGGTAAATCGGGTAATAGTGTCGATTGAGCGTTTGGTACCAAATAACCACTTGAGCACCTTTTAGGACCCTAATGTCATATGAAATATGTATTTTACAAGAGGTTAATCATCTTATGCTTCTCATTATAGTATTTGGACATTCTAGTGTCGTTTTCGGGGTTTTAAGGCCTAGAAAGGGTTCCCGGGAGTGGTACAAGGCCATGAATGATTTACGGGAGGGTCCTAGAGTTTATTCTCTTAGAGTTTATGGCCTAAAAGCCATTCATTGGGAGTTTACAGCCGTAAGCCCCCCAGGCTTGGCCGTAAACTCTTGTGACACTCCAAAATGTGTGTTTAGGGCCTTATCTCACTTCCTTGATTTAGTGGTGTGTGTTTTGGACCAAGAGGGAAGGATTAAACATCTAAATTTGTGATATTTTTGGGGAGTTTACGGCCAAGACTTGTTCTTGGGCCGTAAACTCTCATAAGTCCTTCAAGTTGAAGGTTTTACTTGTACAACATGGTCCCAAATGGCTTAGAAAAATCCTAGAAGGCCCTATAGTGAGTTTGGAACAATTTGGCACATATTTATGGGGAGTTTACGGCCCAAGAACATCCTTGGCCGTAAACTCTTCATTTGGTATCCAAATGTGAAGTTTAATTGTACAACACACTTCCATAGGCCTTAGATAAATTCCTTTCATGCACTAGGGTAGTTTAGGGACTTGTTTGACACAATTTCTTGGGTGTTTACGGCCCAAGCTTATGCTAGGCCGTAAACTCCTCCTTTTGGCCTCAAATGTTGATGTTTAATGCACTTAAGCCTTCCATGGAGTCAAGTCTAATTCACTAAACACCCTAGAAGTGTTTTTGGGGCTTAAAACATGGATTTGTGGGGTGTTTGAGGGGTTTACGGCCTAAGCACATGCTTGGGCCGTAAAATCCTTTTCAAGCATCATTCTCTTGTGTTCTAAGGTCCAAACTCTTCTAGTTATATGCCTTAATTAGTATACTAACATACAAGAAGGAGAAACATGGTCTTTGGCTTGGATTTGGGGGTTTACGGCCTAAGGAGCTTCTTAGGCCGTAAACTCCACTTTGAAGCTTGATTCCTATGGTTTTTGGCCCACAAATTCAATGAAGCATGTCTAGAATAAGATAGGGGATGAGTACTTACGTTTGGAAGTCGGAAATTAGCGGAATCGGGGTCGTTTTTGAGTCTAGAGAGAGAAAGTAGAGAGAGAGTGGGTGTGTAGTGAATGAGTGTTCAAATGTTGGGAACACCATTGCATATGTCTCGAGAATCGCGCCCGATACACGGCTACCCGATGTTTAAAGTTAACTGGGTTAAAACTTTTTACCCGGGTGAAGTGGTTGAGAAGGTAAAACCACTCTATTAGGTTAAACGGGGTTAACACCTATGAGACATATTACTTATAATAATATCAAACCATGCTTAAATTTAGATATTCGGATATTGACGGTTCCAAATATTACGTAAAATAACGTATAGTGACGCTTTCCGTTAGTGAAAATGGGATTTTTAACGGAATTAGATTTGGGGTTGCCACATCATCCCCCCGTTAGGGGAATTTCGTCCGGAAATTTAGAATACAAACAGATACGATACTACAATACTACTAAGCGAAGAGATGAGGGTATTTGAGTTTCATTTGATCCTTGCGCTCCCAAGTGAATTCCGGTCCTCGCTTGGCGTTCCACCGAACCTTCACAATTGGGATGCGGCTTTGTTTCGTCCGCTTTACTTCACGATCCAATACCTCCGCAGGCTCTTCCACGAAGTTGAGGCTCTCGTTGAGCTCGATCTCGTCGAGGGGAATCACGAGAGTCTCGTCAGACATACATTTCTTCAAGTTTGAGACGTGGAAGGTCGGATGTATGCTATTTAGCTCGCGGGGTAAGTTTAGTTTGTAAGCTACAGGGCTGATTCTGGCAAGAATCTCAAAAGGCCCTATGTACCTTGGGTTTAACTTTCCACGCTTCCCGAAGCGTATCGTGCCTTTCCAGGGCGAGACCTTCAGAAGGACCCGGTCTCCGACCTGGAATTCCAAGGGTTTCCTTCGTCTGTCGGCGTAGCTCTTCTGTCGATCCCTAGCGGCTTTTAGTCGTTCACGTATCTGTACGATCTTCTCGGTCGTTTCTCTAATGATCTCTGGACCAGTGAGGGCGCTATCAGGAACTCGTCCTTTAGCTAACTGAGTGTCTCCCACCTCGGCCCAGCACAACGGGGATCTGCACTTTCGTCCGTAGAGGGCTTCGAATGGAGCTGCCTTGATGCGCGTGTGATAACTATTGTTGTAGGAAAACTCCACAAGAGGTAAGTGTGTATCCCACGATTTCCCGAAGTCGATCACACAAGCTCGTAGCATGTCTTCTAATGTTTGGATCGTCCTCTCACTTTGTCCATCAGTCTGCGGATGGTAGGCTGTACTCATATCCAGCCTCGTCCCTAGTGCCTTTTGTAATGATTGCCAAAATCTAGAGGTGAATCTACTATCTCTGTCTGATATAATAGATATAGGGACGCCATGCAATCGCACTATTTCTTTTATGTAAGTCCTAGTGAGCTTTTCCATCTTATCCGTCTCTCTGATGGGTAAGAAGTGGGCGGACTTGGTCAATCTGTCAACAATGACCCAAATGGTATCCAATCCACCTGCTGTCCTGGGCAGCTTGGTGATGAAGTCCATTGTGATTCGCTCCCACTTCCATTCTGGTATTTCTGGTTGTTGGAGGAGTCCTGATGGCTTTTGACATTCTACTTTGA
The DNA here is from genome assembly GCF_002870075.4 of Lactuca sativa. Classification (NCBI taxonomy): domain Eukaryota; kingdom Viridiplantae; phylum Streptophyta; class Magnoliopsida; order Asterales; family Asteraceae; genus Lactuca; species Lactuca sativa. Next base: position 341,660,192 of record NC_056626.2, read on the forward strand.
CCTTCGCGCACGTAAGGCACTTACTCACAAAGGTAGCGATCTCTGCTTTCATGTTCGGCCACCAGTATAACTTTTTGAGATCCAGATACATCTTATCTGAACCCGGGTGAACGGAGTAACGAGTGTTGTGTGCTTCTCTCATAACCAAATCTCTGAAACCTCCATGGCGTGGAGTCCAGATTCGGTCCATAAAGTAATAGGCTCCGTCACCCTTAACCTCTAGATTTTTATCCCTTCCACGCAGAGATTCACCCGTCACGTTTCCAGGCTTTAAAGCTTCTAGCTGAGCCTCTTTGATCTGCGTGGATAGATGTGAGAGTATAGTCATTGTCAACGACTTGGTTCTTCGTCCGGAATATTCTTTTCTGCTCAAGGCGTCTGCTACCACGTTGGCTTTCCCCGGGTGATATCTAATTTCACAGTCGTAATCGTTGAGTAATTCGACCCATCGACGTTGTCTCATGTTGAGTTCTTTCTGGTTCAGTATATGTTGGAGGCTTTTATGATCAGTGTACACCACGCTCTTCGTCCCATACAAGTAGTGTCTCCAGATTTTTAGCGCGAAGACGACCGCTCCTAACTCGAGGTCGTGAGTAGTGTAGTTCACTTCATGGTTCTTTAGTTGTCTCGAGGCATAGGCGATAACCTTGCCTCGTTGCATCAAGACACAACCGAGCCCCTGGTTGGATGCATCACAGTATACGACGAAATCTTCTGTCCCTTCGGGAAGGGATAATACTGGTGCGGTGCATAGGGCTCGCTTCAGGGTCTGGAATGCCTTCTCCTGTTTCTCCTCCCAGTCGAATGGTACACCCTTCTGTGTTAACGTGGTGAGAGGTTTCGCAATCCGAGAGAAATTTTGGATGAATCGTCGGTAGTAGCCAGCGAGGCCTAGAAATTGACGAATTTCCGTAGGCGTCTTTGGTGCTGACCAGTTCTCAATAGCCTTGATTTTGGAGGGGTCCACGTGGATTCCGTCTTCGCTGACCACGTGTCCTAAGAATTCAACTCTTCGGATCCAAAATTCGCACTTAGAGAACTTCGCATACAACTTCTCGGATCGCAGGGTTTCCAGGACTAATCGTAAATGGCTTCTGTGCTCTTCCTCGCTTCGAGAGGAGACGAGAATGTCGTCAATAAAGACGATGACGAACTGATCTAGATATGGACGACATACCCTATTCATCAAATCCATGAATACCGCAGGGGCGTTAGTCAGTCCAAAGGGCATCACTACGAACTCAAAATGCCCGTAACGGGTTCGGAAAGCTGTCTTTGGAACATCTTCCTCAAGCACCCGTAACTGATGGTACCCCGATCTAAGATCAATCTTGGAGAAGTAACTGGCTCCTTGGAGCTGGTCGAATAGGTCGTCGATACGAGGGAGGGGATAGCGATTTTTGATCGTGAGTTTATTGAGTTCCCTATAATCGATGCACATCCGAAATGACCCATCCTTTTTCTTCACGAACAAGACCGGAGCTCCCCAAGGTGAGAAGCTCGGTCTTATGAAGCCCTTGCTAAGCAGTTCGTTGAGTTGACCGGATAGTTCTTGCATTTCGGCGGGCGCTAGTCGGTAGGGCGACTTAGCTACGGGAGTAGCTCCTGGGATTAGGTCGATTCTGAATTCAACCTGTCGTTTAGGAGGTAGGCCTGGGAGATCCTCCGGAAAGACATCAGGAAAATCGCATACCACTGGAATGTCCTTTGGATCCTTCGATTTCTGGTTAGTGTCGACGACGTGAGCAAGAAAGGCGCGATATTCTTTGCGCAAGTATTTCTGAGCCTGAATACTAGAGATGATACGAAGGTTTGTACTTGGCTTATCTCCGTATCTCACTAGGGTCTCTCGAGTCGGAAAGTTCAGGCGAATGGCTTTCTCGGAACATAGGATGTCGGCGTAGTGAAGGCTTAGCCAATCCATACCGACAATGACATCGAAATTTTTGATTGAGACTGGTATAAGATCGATTAAAAAGTGGTGATCATCTAATGTGAGGATACAACCTATATAGATTTCATTAGAGCTTTCTGTCTTCCCATTAGCCATTTCTACAACGAATGTTTCTTTTAGTGGTTGAGGGGTTTGTTTGAGGAAGTGTTTAAAGTTTTGATTTATGAAGCTTCTTTCTGCACCACTATCGAATAAGACACAGGCATAAGAGTTGTTGAGAAGAAACGTACCCGTGACGACTGTGGGATCGGCTACTGCTTCATTGTGACCGATAGCAAGTAACCTTCCAGTTTCCCCAGCATTTGCAGTCTTCGGACAGTTCCTCTTAAAATGGCCCGCTTCACCGCAGCCATAACAAGTTGGGGTCACTCCCGTACCAGGAACCTGTGTGATAGGTTTGGGAGGGGCCTTGCAAAATCGGACAGTATGGCCCTTCCGACCGCAGTTGGAACACTGCAATTCACGGCATGGACCGTTGTGGTGAAAAGGGCACTTGGGACACTTAGGCAAGTTCCCACTGTAAGCCTTCGGCGGGGCTAGAGCAGCTGGTGCGGCCAGGATGGTGGCAGCATGAACCGCCACAATTTGCTGATCCCTGGAGACGGTTTGAGTTTTCTTGCCTTTCTTCTTATCCCATCGTTTCCTTTTTCTGTCGGATGATCCGGATGGTGCAGTTGTTGTTGTGGTTGTTGTTGCTGGAGTGAAGGAGATTTCGTGGTTGATCAGACTCTGGGCCAATTCCTTGGCGCTGTCGAAAGTGGTAGGGCGTGAAGCCAGAACATTTCCTCGATACGGGGGCACTAAACCCCAGATGTAACGTTCAATCTTCTTGCTTTCAGAGGGGATCATGTTGGGACACATAGCCGCCAAGTCGCAAAACCTGGCCGTATAAGCCGTTATGTCGGTCCCCTTCATCTTGAGGTTCCAGAGTTCTTCCTCAAACTTCTGAACTTCGCCCCTAGGGCAGTACTCCCTTCTCATAAGATCTTTTAGAGTGTCCCAGCCCATGGCATTGGCTGCGACGAGGAGAGTGCATTGACATGGCCGTTCCACCATGACAAAGCCCTGTTAGTGAAGGTAGCAGTAGCGAACTTGATTTTGCTCTCTTCGGGACAAGAGCACATTTCGAATACAGATTCGGTTCTCTCGAACCATTGGGACAATGCCAGAATTCCTCCGGTCCCATCAAAGAAAGTAGGTTTACAATTCATGAAGTCTTTATAAGTGCATCCCTGCACTCGTTGGTGGACTTCACCAAATCTAGAATTTCCACCGCTCGCATCAGCCGAGTTCATCTGGGCCATGGCTGCTGTTACAGCCGCAGTCACAGCCGCTTGGAACATCACTGGATCGAACTGCGGAGGAGGAGGTGGTGGAGGAGGGGTTTGAGTTTCAGGTCTTCCTCTGCTGGGACGCTTTCGTGGAGGCATCCTTCACTGGAAGATCATAGAAATGATAGCAATAGTAAGAGCCTATTGCGAATATGAATAGTGTGTCTCATGGATTAAATCACCATAATCCAAGATCAGGGTAAGAGTTATATCAATAGAGAAATCATCTGCCAATATACTGGTATTAATGATGCAACAGAAGTTCATGAAAATTGACCTAGCAGTAGGTCTTACATCATACCATAGAGAAAATGTTGGCAGTTTAGAGGTTCAACTAGGGTACTTTTAAACTAGGAATGTTTACAGACAAGAGACCTATGGAACATAGAGATAAAAGGCTAGTCCTTTAAACAAAAGAGTGAGGTAACTAGATGCCTACTACTGGCGACGGCTGCTTGTCGGGCGAATCCTTAGATCTTCCAGTTGCCGCATAACTTCTTGAAGGTGTCGATCCTGAGTCCTTTGGCGTGCTCGGAGTTCCCTAATTTCCGCTCGGGATGCTGCCAGCTGATGCTGCAGAGCCTCGTTGGTCCTCCTTGTCCTGTCCATGGCTTCTTCGAGTTGGCGGATGCGAACAGTGTTGAGGTTTGAGTTGGCATCCACTTCTACCACTCGACCAATAGCAGCTTGGCCTTGCTCAACATTCCTGGCAATCCTTCGGATCATGATGGGCAGAACCCGATCTGCTGATCCTCCTTCGCTTATGTTGTAGAAACTTCGGTCTCCATTGTAAGGCAAGGGCTGACCCTGCTCCTCGCTCCATCGATGCAAGGACATTGCCCACATAGGAGTGGGGCCCTGAAATGCGGGTCGGGGGTTAGGGTTCGGGGCATCAGGAGGTTGGTTGTTGACTTCTGGCTCGGAGCTCGAGTTATCCGAGAAGCCTTCAGCATGATGATCATCCAAAGGAATAGGGTGATCGTCGTCTGACTCCTCTTCGAGCCATCCTCCATTGCCCTGGTTCGGAAAGTACGGATCGCCGGGTAGGTGGAAGCCAGCCATGCTATCTACGCGAGAAAGGGGGAAAGAAGATTAATAGACGTACTATTCTAAGATACTTATAGGGAGAATCATTACTAGTTGACCCAATACTTGCATAGTGCATACCGATTACATGTAATCGAAGCAAGATAGTCCTTCGAATAAACCACCCTAACTTCAGACCCCCAATCAAACAAGAACAGGGAATGAAGCAAAGGCTGCAGATTCTGAGTCTATAGCGCCCTAATCACATGTAATTGTGGTGTATCCACTTAGCAACTATTGTCCTACTGGTAATGACCGTTTTTGTTAACACATACGTATAATCTAGAGATACAGAATACTCCTATAGTATTCTTATGGTAGCGTTATTGTGGTATTGTTGGTAAGTTTTAGACTTGTTGCAACATCACAACCGAACTTAGGCACATGCTAGTCACCCTCAGGAAAACGTAGTTGATCAGGCTACATCATCCTGAATGTGACTATATGTCTCTAAACCCAATTGTGCTGCCCAACAATCTTAATACTTTTGTTTTGTTCTAGGATGATACTGATTCCCGTGTTTTATAGTGAAGGGTTATGTATATATACTTAGTTAGATCTTTTAGATACTTAACAGTATATATTTTTGGTCAGAGTGTTTTAGTCCCGAAGTGTTCATAGTTCGTATATCTTTTATAGGTTGATATACTTGATTCACTATAAACAATGCTCTGATACCAATCTGTCACACCCCAAAACCGATAACGGCGGAATACGTTTCGGGGTGGATGACGTAGTGGACAGTATCATCACAATTGCGTAATAGTAGAAACAAGAAACATACAACCATATCATTATATAGTGAATTGAATTACAAGTGTATTGCGTAATGTTTAACAAACACTCAAAAGTAATTCAAAAATAAGAGATGGGTCTTGTGTGCTCCACCTTCTCCAAAAATGCCGCGTCTGTACCTGTCTATCTTTGACCTGAAGATACAAGTTATTTTGAAAACAATTATCAGCATAAAGCTGGTGAGTTCATAAGAGTTTAGTGTGAGTTTTTGTATACAAAGCATTAGTGTTTAAAAATGTATCATTTATGTTCATAAGTAGTAGAAACTTAGAAAATCCCATATTTTCCAGGAAATACATTGTAAGTGGCAATCTGTGAAAAGTATGCATTCTTTGTCTCTTTGAAAACCAATTTATTGTAAAAATACTTTGGCAAATCTCCAAATAACAGTGTGATAGGATAAGTTAAGCCCGTGACCAATGATAGAGGTGCGAGCTTCCTTTAATGTTGGATATTTACTTACTTCGGGTTGTGGTTTAACATTTAGTGTAGTATTCTAGTGTAATTGTAGGGTATTCCTTGTAATTTACCAATAGTGAGAATAATAGAGAATCCCATGACCTTCCCGGTCATGCACAGTGTAGTGAAGTAGTGGCATCCCTGGGCCTGAACGGCGCGGACTGAGTTAACAATCGGGATGTAATAGCGTCTGCCCCCGTATAGATCTATACATGTAGAGTCGTCTCCTGCTGGAACACTCTGGGCGTAGTGAATAGCGAATAGAGTATCTCGTAGTGGTTTAGTGTATTATTGTTTGTTTAGTGTTTTCTCTGTTGTTATAGTGTAGTAATCTTTTAGTATTGATCATAGTGTATTCTCTTACTAGTGTATCGTCTAGTGATAGTGAGTATTATAGTGTAGTTAGTAATAGCTTTAGCGAGTAGTAGCGGTAGCGACCCTAACCATACCTATTATGGTTATCTTAGTGGGGATGTTTCTTAGCACGTTAGTGACTTTAGCATTAAGTGAAAGCAGTAATATTCGTATCCCACACTGATATACAGATTTTATATAAGTAGGAAATCAACGACAGTCGGACGGATAACTACTACCCTAAGCCCACAATCAAACAAGAACAGGAAATAGGGCGAGATATCGGTCCTAAGTCCTCCAAGTCTTATTTATATAAATATATCAGAGTGGTTACATTTTATAAGCAAATTGATTAAATAAAAGTATTTTGCCAAATGAATATTTAAATTCTGGTTCAATGTTTAAAAATAGTTTGAAAAGGGTAAAACCCGTTTTTAAGGCATAGGGGCAAATCACATGTGATTTGAACTAAGAGTAGTGAATCACATGTGATTAATCCCTGTAACTCGGAAATCGTTCTGTAAAACTTTACATAAACATTTGTAAGCATCTTGTATCTCCCCCCTAAAACATGTAAAACACTTGAATGGTTCATTAAAGGGGTATGAACTCACCTGAAATCGCGGAAATCGGGTGAATCGGGTAAATCGGGTAATAGTGTCGATTGAGCGTTTGGTACCAAATAACCACTTGAGCACCTTTTAGGACCCTAATGTCATATGAAATATGTATTTTACAAGAGGTTAATCATCTTATGCTTCTCATTATAGTATTTGGACATTCTAGTGTCGTTTTCGGGGTTTTAAGGCCTAGAAAGGGTTCCCGGGAGTGGTACAAGGCCATGAATGATTTACGGGAGGGTCCTAGAGTTTATTCTCTTAGAGTTTATGGCGTAAAAGCCATTCATTGGGAGTTTACGGCCGTAAGCCCCCCAGGCTTGGCCGTAAACTCTTGTGACACTCCAAAATGTGTGTTTAGGGCCTTATCTCACTTCCTTGATTTAGTGGTGTGTGTTTTGGACCAAGAGGGAAGGATTAAACATCTAAATTTGTGATATTTTTGGGGAGTTTACGGCCAAGACTTGTTCTTGGGCCGTAAACTCGCATAAGTCCTTCAAGTTGAAGGTTTTACTTGTACAACATGGTCCCAAATGGCTTAGAAAAATCCTAGAAGGCCCTATAGTGAGTTTGGAACAATTTGGCACATATTTATGGGGAGTTTACGGCCCAAGAACATCCTTGGCCGTAAACTCTTCATTTGGTATCCAAATGTGAAGTTTAATTGTACAACACACTTCCATAGGCCTTAGATAAATTCCTTCCATAGGCCCAAGATTTGGGTGTTTACGGCCTAAGCTTATGCTAGGCCGTAAACTCCTCCTTTTGGCCTCAAATGTTGATGTTTAATGCACTTAAGCCTTCCTTGGAGTCAAGTCTAATTCACTAAACACCCTAGAAGTGTTTTTGGGGCTTAAAACATGGATTTGTGGGGTGTTTGAGGGGTTTACGGCCTAAGCACATGCTTGGGCCGTAAACTCCTTTTCAAGCATCATTCTCTTGTGTTCTAAGGTCCAAACTCTTCTAGTTATATGCCTTAATTAGTATACTAACATACAAGAAGGAGAAACATGGTCTTTGGCTTGGATTTGGGGGTTTACGGCCTAAGGAGCTTCTTAGGCCGTAAACTCCACTTTGAAGCTTGATTCCTATGGTTTTTGGCCCACAAATTCAATGAAGCATGTCTAGAATAAGATAGGGGATGAGTACTTACGTTTGGAAGTCGGAAATTAGCGGAATCGGGGTCGTTTTTGAGTCTAGAGAGAGAAAGTAGAGAGAGAGAGTGGGTGTGTAGTGAATGAGTGTTCAAATGTTGGGAACACCATTGCATATGTCTCGAGAATCGCGCCCGATACAGGGCTACCCGATGTTTAAAGTTAACTGGGTTAAAACTTTTTACCCGGGTGAAGTGGTTGAGAAGGTAAAACCACTCTATTAGGTTAAACGGGGTTAACACCTATGAGACATATTACTTATAATAATATCAAACCATGCTTAAATTTAGATATTCGGATATTGACGGTTCCAAATATTACGTAAAATAACGTATAGTGACGCTTTCCGTTAGTGAAAATGGGATTTTTAACGAAATTAGATTTGGGGTTGCCACACAATGAAAGCTGGTTATGGCATAGAAGGCTTTCTCATCTAAACTTCAAGGACATCAACAAATTGGTCTTATGTGATCATGTTCGAGGGCTGCCAGTTCTGAAATTCGATAAAGAACATATCTGTGCAGCGTGTGAAATGGGAAAGCAGAGTCGGCAGAGTCATCCTTCTATTATCAACACTAAGGTAATAGAACCATTGGAGTTACTGCATATTGATCTATGTGGTCCATCGTCCATCGAAAGCATTGGGGGAAACAAATATATTCCGGTTATAGTGGACGATTTCTCAAGGTTCACATGGACCTTCTTTCTCAAGCAAAAGTCGGAAGCTACTCCAAAGCTCAAGATTTTCATTAAACAGATAGAAACGCAACTAAGAAATGTAGTTCGAAATATAAGGAGCGCCAATGGCCTGGAATTCAAAAACAAAGATTTTGAAAGTTTTCTTGCTGAAAAGGGGACGACTCACAATTTCTCAGCCCCCTATACTCCACAGCAAAACAACATTGTTGAAAGGAGAAATCGATCCCTATGTGAAGCTGCTCGCACCATGCTATGCTTCGCGTCCTTGCCATTGTATTTCTTGGCTGATGCAATTGTGGCTGCATGTTATACTCAGAATCGATCATACATGAATAAACGGTTCTCAATTACTCCTTACGAGATCCTGAACAATCAAAAACCAAATGTGAAATTCTTTCATGTCTTCGGTTCAAGATGTTTCATTTTCAACTCCAAAGAAAATCAAAACAAGTTCGATGATAAGGCAGATGAAGGAATTTTCTTAGGCTACTCCCTGAACTCTAAGGCGTATAGAGTTCTCCATAAACGCTCAAAGAAAATTGAAGAAACGTACTATGTCACCTTTGACGATAGTTATGTTAAGAAATTGAAACCTAAAGAAGATGCATCGCAAGACATCTTTCCAAAGAATGGTCAAGTTACTATCTTAATCTCAAATCTTTTCGACCAATTCATGCTCCTGTTTGATGAGCCTCAAAAGGAGATTGACTCTGAATCAACTGCAAAAGACAACAAAGTTGACAATTTGAAACAAGTTGTAGATGATGCTTCTAGATAGATGGCCGATGATCAATCCAAAGGAACTGAAAGTGCAAACGCAAGCAAACCTTCTGATGAACGTCCTACTGTCCAGGGGGAGGGTTCCTCTCCTCATTATGATCAAGGTTCTTCATTCCAGGGGGAGAACTCATCGCCAAATACATCAAGATCTACTGATATTCTGACTAATGAAGGGGATACAAATGCGGGTCCTGAACAGGAATCATTCTTCGAGGGGGAGAACACCAATGTTGGTGAAGATGACATTTTGTCTGAACTCAAAGAAGAAATCAATCCTGAATTGGATCCTATCTATGATCCAAAGTTTCCTCCCCTTGTCAAATGGACCAAAGATTACCCTCAAACTCAAATTATTGGGGAATCTTCAGGCAAGGTGTTAACTCGCACTCAAATCAAAGCGAAACAGGCTGCCCTATTTTCGAAAGTCGAGTTTTGTATGTTCAATTCTTTCGTGTCCAAAATTGAACCAAAGACTATTAATTCAGCTCTTGATCATTCAGTCTGGGTTCACGCCATGCATGATGAGTTAAATGAGTTTGAAGAAAACAAGGTATGGCGTCTTATTCCAACTCCAAAGGGTGCTTCGGTTGTCGGTCCCAAATGGGTATTCAGAAACAAGATGGACAAAGAAGGGAATGTCATTCGTAAGAAAGCAAGGCTGGTGGCCAAAGGATATTGTCAGGAAGAGGGAATTGATAATGAAGAAACCTTCGCTCCTGTGGCAAGATTGGAATCTGTTTGTATCTTTCTTGCGTACGCTTCTCACAAGAACTTTGAAGTCTATCAAATGGACGTCAAATGTGCTTTCCTCAACGGTGAACTTGAAGAAACTGTATATGTTGAGCAACCACCAGGATTCGTGAACGAGAAGTATCCTGATCATTGTTATATCCTCGACAAAGTTGTCTTTGGCCTGAAACAAGCTCCCAGAGCATGGTATGAAACTCTCACTCATTTCTTAAAAATGTGCAAATTCAAACTAGGTTCGGTTGACCCAACCTTCTTTCGTAAGCGAGAAGGTAACCATCTTATGATAGTCCAAATTTATGTTTATGACATCATCTTTGGCTCCACGAATCCTAGCTTAATAGCTGAATTCCGAAAGTTGATGGAAACTAAGTTGGAGATGAGCTCAATGGGTCCAGTTAATTTCTCTCTTGGATTGAACATTAGACAGGGACCCGAAGGCATTTTTATTAATCAGGAAGCATATACCAAGAATATGCTCACCAAGTTTGGAATGACGGGAGACTCCAAAGTGAAAGTGCCAATGGCTTTTGGAACCAAACTCACACCATCATTGGAGAAACCAGCCGCTGATACAACGCTTTTATCGACAGATGATCGGGTCTCTGATGTATCTTACTGCCAGTAGACCTGATATCATGTTCTCTGTCTATTACTGTGTTCGGTTTCAAGCCAACCCACGAGAACCTCATCTTCAAGCCGTGAAGAACATCTTTCGCTATCTGAAGCGAACCTCCTCTCTCTGTCTATGGTATCCAGCCAACTCCGGATTCTTTATTCAAGCATTTCAGATGCTGATCTGGGTGGATGTGGATTGGATCGTAAAAGCACCACAAGAGGATGTCAATTTCTGGAAGGAAAATTAGTCAGTTGGCAATCAAAGAAACAAACATGTGTTTCGTTATCCACTGCAGAAGCCGAATATATTGCTGCAACATCCTGTACATCTCAAGTCGTATGGATACAGAGTCAGCTCTGGGATTATGGATTAAACATGAAGAAAATCCCACTGTATTGTGATTTTGAAAGCACAATCAGGATTTGTCACAACCCAGTGCAACACTCGAAGACTAAGCATATCGCACTGAGTACCATTTCGTCAAGGATCACGTCGAAGATGGTAACGTAGAAATTCACTTTGTCAGAACGACTGATCAACTGGCAGACATATTCATAAAGGCCTTACCTGAAGCAAGCATCAATAAGACTCTACAAGGCCTAGGAATGATGCAAGCCGATTCAGTACTGAAATCGCCATCGCTTCCATAAAGGTAACAAGCGAAATAGAGCGAACCTATATGAACCGAACGTTCGGTCTATTTCGGGTGAAGTTTGACTATGAACCGAAATGAACCGAGCGTTCGTTCTATTTCGAGTCCGGTCCTTCTGAACTCATTGTTTTTTTAAGGCATTTCAACTGTATTCTTTTGTATACTTTTTCATTACTTCTTTTCTACTTATAAAATCCCAAAAATAATTTTCTCTTTCGTTCAATTGGTCAATTCTCACAAAAATCCAAAAATATTTTTTTATATATTTATATCTAACGTTTTTATGTTTGTCTAAGTGTGATTCTCGATGGTACAGCTAAAGCAGGTAAAAGGTTTTTGTTAGTTAGGTGTCCCTAGAAGCATGCTGTTGTATGTAGACTCAAGCCTCAACTGATTTTGAGTGAAGCCTTAATAACATGATAAATACCAATCATGTTTTCCCAATCCAGGCTATCAAGTTCACTCTAATCATGAGCTACCTTACTCTACTAAAACTGAGTTTAGAGTTTTTTGCTTGGTCCTTCTTTTCTTTAAAAAGCAGAGGTACATTTGCTTCTTATAACATCTCCATTGCCTTTCTCCATTATAATTCGCTTCATCAATATAACCCCTAAGACTCTCAGTTTTAACCACTGAGGTTTATGGTTATACAAAATCTGCGTTCATGATCTTAGTTTCATGCCACTATGTACTAAGTGAAACCCAAAATTCAACACCACTAATGAATTGACAATGAATTCAAAAATTCAAGCTCTTACTTGTTACCCAATGAAATCTCTTTTTCTTTTTGAGTGATCTTTATGAGATTGCCTTTCACCAAGGCTTCTCTAACCCTAAAAGATCCAGTTTAATTTTTTTTTTTTGAGATTTCTTTACTTCTCTCGTCACTATCAAGAAGCCTTTCAAAACTTCTCAACAATTTATTGATCGTTATTTCATGGGAAACCAAGCAACCACTTCAATGTCTCTCTTGACTTTGAAGGCAATGATTTTTGCCCATAATCAATCGTTTTATGTCTAAATACAACATCACAGATAATCCTAAAACACTCGTTTTATTTCTTTATCTTTTACACACTATGCACGAAAATTTTTAATTTTTCCAAATTCTAAGTTTCGCACAGATTAATGCTTCAAATGTTCAAGGCACAAACACTCAAGCGTCATAAGGGGAAATGATTGGGATAAAGTGTTAGCTAACTCAATAGAAATCCAAACGGTTTGGTGATTTGAAAAAGTTTAGTTTTATGAAAAGGTGTGAAAAAGGGAAACGTTTTTCTCTCTCCTGCGTCATCTTCGGCACGCCAACTGTTCACCCATCAACTCAGGCGCTATTTTTGAGATAATCCAAGATTTCAGCCGGATTTTTCTCTCTCTTCCTTGTACATAAAAGATGAATTGGAACGGTAATCTCTCAACCTTTATCACTTCCAAAAAGCTCTCAAAGAAACCCAGCGATTTTCTGCAACTGTTCATCGTCATCTTCAAGCTACTAAAATGGCAGAATCCTCATCCGTTCATGATACCTTCGTTCATCAACCCCTTATCACTATCAAAGCCCAATAGAACCTGATCATTGATCTCACTCCGTTCATATATGAGCCCTATATGTTGTATGTGGTTGAGTGTCTCAAATACTCACCACTCGTCGACGCACTGACAAAAGTTGAAGTTGTTCCTATGTCGTTCTTGTCTCTTGTCTACTCTACTGCACTCTATGACAAGGCTAATGAAAGGATTCACTTTGAACTTCAAGATGAGAAGTTCTCTATCTCCAACAGTCGATTTTGTACCCTTATTGGTCTTTCTCAAGATCCATCCCTGGTAAACCCTGATTCCATTTCCACTGGTCAATTGTTCACAATGTACTATCAGATGGGGTATACCAAAACCCTAACAACTGTCACCAAGTTCAAGAAGTCATGCCTTCCTCCTCAATGGAATGGTATTTTCACGCTATTGTTCAAGGGCTTGTCTGAGAGGAGCGCTGGTTCTAATGGTGCAAGCAAGTCATTCATGACGGTGTTGTATGGGTTGTACAGTGGGCATAACCTTGATTATGGGTCCATCATTTGGCAGCAGTTGGTTCAAAGCCTGGTTTCTTCATCCAGGCATTCTGAGATTTCATGTGGGCGTTTCTGGACTCTCATCACCAAATGGGCAATGGATCATAATCGTGTACCAATAATGGCAGATTCCTTGCTTTCTTCTATCGCTACTTTTCATACGATGAAAATTATCGTCATTGACCCAACCAAATTCTCCTTCATTGGACCTATTCCTGAAGCCATGCTCGGTCGTATTTTAGCGTCGAGTAACGTTCTTCAACAATACAGAAAGCATCCCTCTGTTGGCCCCAGAGAACTCACACCTGCTATGGTTCATTCAATTGAAGAGGATGACAAGCCAGCCAAGAGGGGTAAGAAGCCCGACACACAAAAGGAGGGACCGATCACAAAACCAACCAAGGGGCAGACCCCCAAAAATCGAAAAACTGATAAAGCTGCTACTTCCCAACCTCAACCTAAAAAGAAAAAGAAGCCCACTAGGAGACTTATTCTTCAATACACAAATGATTCGGATTCAGAATATGTTCCTCCTACGCACAAGAATGCTCCTCCTTCAGAATCTGAGAGCGAAAGTTCCGATGAAGAGGCTTCAGGTCGAGGTGACACTCCGCCTCGCTCCCCTACTCTAGAAATTCCGATTCGCTCTTTTCCTCTTTCACCTGCACCTGTTACCATTCCCGTTTCTATCCCTCCTATCTCTCCAATAACCACCTCTCAACCATTCACTACAATTCCCATTCCCACTCCTATTTTCATAGATACAACCACTACCACTTCCACCACTAAACATGCCTCTACCGCTCCCAATCCACCTGTAACTGAACCTCCTTTCACAACTAAACCTCCACCTTCTTCAAAACCCATGTCTCCTAAACAATCTACTATAACAACCCCTATTTTGGGCGGTGAGGACTTGGAATTCGATTCCACATATTTCAGTCCTTATCGAGTATAGAGCGAGGATGATGACGACGAGCCAATTTCTAAATGTCATCTCAAAGCAGTAAACGACAAAATTGATCAGCTGCTTTCATCTTCTTCCTCTGGTGCCTATTCATAAGCCGCTTTAAAAGCATTGTTCTCGTCGGTTGTTGCCGAACACAGTGCTACCCTATCTGCTGCAGCCAAGGCTATTGAAGCCTCCTTTTCCCAATGTCAACAGGCTTCTCTCGCCGTTGATGCCTCGACTAAGGAGTGCAAGGAAGCGACCACAAAAGTCGATAAAGTAATTTCACAAGCTCACTTGTTTCTAGATTCCTTGCAGGCTGTTGTTGCCAAGAATGCTGAAACTGTCAACACTTCAGTAGAGACTCTTCAAAAGAGTCTTCAATCTGAGTGTTCGAACCTGGAAGCGGCATGCCATGCCATTGAAGAAGCAAATGATTCGCTCCATGCTAATGTCAACGAACGCTTAACTCAACTAGAAGCGGACTTAGCTATGGAAAATCGGATCAAGGATGAGCTCGAAAAATGTACAGCCCAGCTCAAATTGCAAACACATAAGCTGCGTACTGCTAATGCTGAGATTGATGATCTCAAGTCACAACGGGAGGCCATTCGGAGTTCTGTTGCAGAAGGTCACTCCATCCTTCTTCATCTTATTGAGGCTAATGATCCGCTTATCACTATCACTGTCCGATGGGATTTGGCAGACAAGCTCCTACCAGCACTGGACGTTCTCAGCCGTATCGATGGTGTTCCGGTGACTGGGGTCCAACCGAAACAAGGGGGAGAGAAAGAGTCAAAGCAGCCTCCTCCATCCTGCTCAAAACCAGCTGCTGAACCGAAGGGTAATGAAGCTTTGGTCAATAACAAAGATAAAAAGAAGAAGAAGATTTATGAAGACGACACAGACAATGAAGATGATGTCTATGTCGAGATTCCCAAGAAGCCTGTGCCGAAGAATAATACTTCTGAAAAAGAAAAGGAAGAAATCGCCATGAAGCAGCGAGCTGAGCTTAAGCAGAAGCGAAAGGAGGCGAAGCTCCTAGAGAAGAAAAAGTCTATGTTTCCTGTATGGACAAAAGACTCGCTTCAGAGGTGTTCAGTCGACGAGCCAAATATTCTCTGGCTCGAGCCAATAATGTCTTTTGGCCTTGACAACTCCAATGATGCACAGTTCGATATGCCAATCACTCGAAAGGCATTCATCTTCCACTTCTTCAACTCGACTGTTTCCATTCCATCTCCAGACCCGAAGGTAGATAGGGATCGTCTGGAGTTCTACTTGGAGTTTTCTCAACCCCAATACCAGACTTGGAACTCAAAGAAGATAACCACAGTCAAGGTGATGAAGCCCTATTCAGCAGGGAAATTTATCAATGTCAAATTCAGGGTGACTCGAGGAACCGAAGGCTCAGTCCACCATTTTACCCTTGCTGATCTACCGAACCTCAATCCTCATGACTGGATACTCCTCAAGAACATTCTTCAGTCGAATCCCCAGGAGTATCAGCCAATAATCGATAATGTCAAGCGTATGCTTGTTTGCTACATACATGTGGTAGCGAAGATGGACCCAGAGATTGCCTCTACCATACACAAACGAACAACGATCAAGACCATGGGCAAAGCAGGCAATGTCAATACCATGATCAAGGGGAAAATTGATTCAAAATATCACACAGTCATGTTCCTCAGAGGCGAAGGTCAAAAATGTATGTTCGCTCTTGTGGACAAACACCTCTTCTGAACGTCTTGCCTTGAGCACATCTTGGAGATCATACAGAGGTGCAACCAGAACTATGCTACTGATAAGAAACTGTTCACTGACATGCTGAGGTGGTACATACAGTTTAGACAGACTCTTCTTGCCATTATTCCTCGATTATTCAAAGTTATCAAGACAGTGAGGCCTGCTCAGAGGAAATAATATCTCGCCTCATTTGACGCAAAGGGGGAGTTTGTATTAGGGTTTTGTGTATAAGCTTCTTGCATGCAGACTTATTAATTAACGCTTTCATTATTTTTACTTAATCGTTCTGTAAACCATAGCTCGCCTCTACAGCGGAAGTTGTTCATCGAGCTCTGCTGAGGCGTGACTCAGTTTTGAATCATAAGCATAAGTTTGATTATGTTCAGTGTTTATTCTCGTATTGATATTAAATTGTTTGATTACTTTTTTTGTACTTGTGAAAGATCTAATCGATCGAAGAGTTTTAGAACTCATCACAAATCAATGAGGGTCATGTCGTCGTCCATCATATACTACTCTCTAATGAACTCACTATATGAGTCAGGAAGTGACTGAAGAACCCAGTCAACAGCCAACTTCCTTGAGACTTCGACACCCAACTTTCCCAATTTGTCAAAATGCAACTTCATGTCCAAGAAGTGAGCACATACAGACTTTCCATTTTCATCTCTTTTTGCCAATAGGGCTTGATTGATATTGAACTTTTCAAGTCTTCGAACTTCTATCTCAGGGAGAATAATTGGAGGAGGTGGAGGAATTGAAGCATGATATCCATTTCCATGATCAAATTGTGGAACATTATCTTCAAGTGGAAAGCCTTTTCCAAATGATTTAGGAAGACCATAGTTAGATTTTGACATCTACAAAAAGGGAGAGATTCAAGTTAGTTGATAAAATCCTCAATATAGCTCCGAAATGAAATATTGAGGCTAGGATCCAACACAATATTCTACAATTTGGAAGAGGGATGCCGTAATCCAAATTGCAGAACATTTTAAGGTAGGTAAATGATTATTTACTAATTTCCACCATGAAA